>NC_068996.1:27474363-27477648 GCF_001194135.2 Octopus bimaculoides | reverse complement strand
ATACAAAAAATAACAACAGACGAGGACAGGTGGTGTAAATAACAAAAGTATATATTAGTATGACGCTCGGGAATACGGAAAGTCTTTGACGTTTCGAGCTACGATACACACACACACACACACACACACACACACACACATACACACACCGTATATTATATATTATGACATTTATTTCAATTAGCTACTATAATTTTATTACATTAATTAAGAAAATAATTTTTTTAATAAATAATTAAATTAAATAAATTAAGAAACTATGAAGTACGTCATAATAATAATTTAATAACCTTGTATAATTTTAATTTATAAACACCTTGTAAGATACATCTCCAGCTGTTTATGGCTGGCCAAGATCATCCTGCCCAGGGTAGAGTGGAACATCGACGTCTTGCTGGGGTTCAGCATTTTGATCAGGCTGACCAAGGTGCAGGACTCCACTACATGCAGCGGTAGTATGTTGTCAACAAACAGGGATACAACCCTACTGTCCATCATAGACTGACAGACGCCAGTGCCAACTGTTTTGGCAAATGCCTTACCAATGCTGAGCTGGCGTGCTTTCTTTGTACATGGCTGTGATGACTGGCTACTGGCGCTTCTACCAGAAGATTGTCTGTGTTTCCAACAGGAAGAGCCGGCCTTGATCCTCTCCTCAAACTGGATGGCATGTGCTGGGTCTTTCCTCTTGACATGCGACTTCAAGTTGTAAAGGCTCACCGTTTGTCCCTTGATA
This sequence comes from Octopus bimaculoides, assembly GCF_001194135.2. Classification (NCBI taxonomy): domain Eukaryota; kingdom Metazoa; phylum Mollusca; class Cephalopoda; order Octopoda; family Octopodidae; genus Octopus; species Octopus bimaculoides. Next base: position 27,476,912 of record NC_068996.1, on the reverse strand, counting down.
GTGGTCTCCCTGGGCTGGCACATGATGCACCGGAAGTACAGGATTTTGGTGTTCCTCTTATCTCTTGACGTAAGGACAAAGTGGTCCTCCATGTGGGGCTACGGGTTCTGAAACTCCTGGCTCTCAAAATGAGCGACAGCTACCTCACCCACAACCGTTGCAGACTCCTCAACAGGCCCTTCATCCTCACGCCGAACAAAAACATCACTTTCCATTACGATAAGCAATAACTTGATTAGCCGATAACGTACACTGCTGTCGATAACACTGTAAGACAGTAATGTGACAAGATCGTAAGTGAACACAACTCAAACTGCAGAATAACACAATGCTGCTCAGCTAGCTGAAGCTGCGTCGACCAATCATGTCTTGTCACGTGTACACGTAGTCAGCCAATAGCGTACCTGACGGACTCTTCGAGACATGCCCACAACAGACAGAAACAAACGTATAAATTTTGTTTGCAGACTTAAAGTTAGCAAGAAGCTAATTGGTCCGCTAACGGTTCCCAAAGTTAGCGAAAACGCTAATCCGCTAAAAGAAAAGTTAGCTTCGCGCTAATTAGCTGTTAGCTGATTAGAGGAGTCGTGCTCACCACACACACACACACACACACACACACACACACACACACACACACATAAATGTAGGAAAAAAACAAAGACAAACAGGTAAGGGAACAACAAGCAGGTGTATTAATTTGACGTTCGGGAAAAATGGAAAAGTCTTTGACGCTTCGAGCCTACGCCAACTTTGTGTCTTTTAACAACTCCCAAAAAGAAAGGGTGCACTATTCATATGAAGAAAGCACCACCACACTTACATCCACCTCTAAACATGAGCGACACTCAGCTAGGGCCCTCACAATCACTCCAAATACGACGCAAAAGCACATCCTTAGCATAACAACCACCATATTCCAAAGACTTGCCCTTCAGTTCAGGGCCAGACAATATTTCAGCTACCTCGTTCACTCCGTACAAAAAAAGAAAAAAAATATTGATGAAACCCTACAAAGTTCAAGTGAATTCCACAATCTGAGATTGTGCTGCTGCTACGCCCTCTGATATCTAAGTCTGCACCCTAAGAAGGGCCACTCGACTGACTGGCATTCTCTCACAAGTGGTTATACTCGTCTACGATGTATGTATGTATGCATGTATGTATGTATGTATGTATGTATGCATGCATGCATGTATGTATGTATGTTTGTATGTATGTATGTTTGTATGTATGTATGTATGTATACACACATACTTGTATATGAACACATGCTTATAAATAATTTATATATATCAATATGTGTACATACACATTTATATCATTTACGCATAATACGTGCTTATGCGCGTACATATATGTATATGCGTGTGTGGTGTGGTAGTGGTGGTGGTGTGTGTGTGTATGTGTGTGTGTGTGTGTGTGTGTGTGGATATGTCATCAACATTTTTACCAAAAATCATCTTGGCAAAGTTTCTTTTAATATTTAGTATTTCCTTTTAAGGAGGCGAGCTGGCAGAATCGTTAGCACTCTGGGCAAAATGCTTAGTTCAAATACCGAGTTCAAATTCTCCGCCGAGTTCAAATTCCGCCGAGGTCGACTTTGTCTGTCATCCTTTCGGGGTTGATAAAATAAGAACCAGTTGAGCACTGGGATTCGATGTAATCGACTTACCTCCTTCCCCACGAACTTGCTGACCTTGTGCTAAAATTTGAAACCAGTATTTCCCCCTTAGGGCGGCGAGCTGGCAGATTCATTACTGTGCCGGGAAAAGTGTTTAACGGCATTTCTTCCGACTTTACGTTCTGGGTTCAAATGCCGCGGAGGTCGACTTTCATCCTTTCGGGGTCGGTAAAATAATCGACTTAACGTCTCCCTCGAAACTGCAGGACTTGTGCCAAAATTTGTAACCAACATTAAGTATTTCCACCGTTTTAATTATGTTCGGCCCACTGTACTCCTCTGATAATCTCCATTCATCTGAAGGGATTCCCTACAGAACATGATGTAGCAAGAATGCTCGATTTTCATGAAGACTGAATGTATGCCACGAAGAGTATTCTTATAAACTGTTTCGGTATCACCAATTGCAGTTGACTGTGAAAGTGATAGGTAGACATGGTCAAAAACAAACTTTCCATAGATTACCATTTCTGTTTTTCGAAGATCTAGATCAACACCATATGTCGTAAAACAATTTAACTGCACTCGTCTGAGTCATTTGATGTATTAAGATTTAGGATAATGTAGTCGAGTGTACAAAGTATGTCTATGTTATCACCATTAAATCGTCATTTCATATCTTCAATAACCTTGTCGTAACTGAAATGACTGAAATAATTACAATAGCAAACTTTTGGTAGTTTAGTTTGATCCAGTGGCTCTTCCGTCGTTGAGTCACCGAGAAGGGCGTGCTATTAACGGAATAGTTTTTGTTTTTCTCCTTTTGGAACTCCTGCTTCCTAGATAGAAATTCATGTATCTTAGACGATTTCATTGATACGTTCACCTAACTTTTCAGCCCAACCATATTGTTCCGGGTTCAGTT
>NC_068996.1:27471312-27474244 GCF_001194135.2 Octopus bimaculoides | reverse complement strand
GGAGAGTAAATAGGAAAATTCATAATCTTTAATGTTGGTAGTAATTTATTGTTGCCTTTTAGCATATAAAAAAAGATTCTGGTAAAATTTTTGATTAACTCTTAACTACATCAATATAAGTTTGAAATCTATGTTTTGAGAATTTTGAACATAACTGGTTTTCACCAGCATCTTTCTGTTTCAAGTTTCATATATACTATTATACATTCCAATTTACTATTTGAAAGTAGTCAAAGCCTTCACATCCTTCTTGCTGTTGTTTCTTTTCATCAGTTGCTGGCTGACTGCTTGTGCTTTGATGTAATCCTCTCGCTTCTCGTGACTGTAAACATGACTCGCAGCTTCAGTGACCATTTTAACACACCTCTTACTGCTTTGAGTGTGATGGCCATTTCGGTACTATCACTGGTGTGTCTTTAAAGCTTTTGAGATTCTTACTAGTTAAGGATGTTGTCAATGGTGGTTCCAAGGCCTCAGAACTTAGATCAACCAACTCAAACGGCTTGGTGGCATTGACATTTAATTGAACTGCTTTTTTTTCACTAAATGAGCAGACTCCCAACTGGTCATCTTCAAATGGGTACCTCTAATTCTTAGAATGGCTATTATAGCCTCAGTACGAAGATTTGAACATTGGCTGGAAAGCATTGCTTGCAACACTGCTTCTGATCGAGCATACCATGCGGACCTCCTCACCACAGGTAATACGATATCCTTCACCAACTTATTTTGTGTTCTTACAAGCTGCAATTGAAACAAAGGTGATTGGGACCATCGACCCATTTTGGATCGAGCTTAATATTAAACCAGTTCGGAAGATAGACACCAATTATAAATTCAACAATTAATCTCCAATTCTTTAGAGCCCTTCCCTTCAATTGGTGTCTAGAAATCCAAATCCTGCCGAAGCGCAGAGCTGTAGTTAACCAATGACTGTGAATAACAGGTCTAATCTCCAAGAGAGCCAATAACTGAGGTACTTCATCTGATCTTATTGCTTGATCAATATGATAAGCATAGGACTAATCTGCACTAAGGTCTTGAACAATTTCTTCTGGCAGCACTGGAATGGGAGGGCTTACTTCAATCTTTGGAAAGTTTGCATTTATTTCTAGTTGTGTTGTTTCATCCAACATGTTGCCAAGAGGACCTGACCACTTATTGCTTTTTGTTGGACCATCAATGGATGAGGTGAGGAAGAGGTAGCTCACCTGTATGAAAATCACATACAATCCAAATAAGTCTTCTTTCAAGTTTTACTCTAAATAACTCATTGCACCTCCCTTCCAGCCATTATTCACTGCTGTTGAATTCCCACCAATAGCCTCCACTGAATTTTCAAGCCCTCTCTCTTGAAGCCAGCATAAAATATTATCAGCAATTACCTCTGCATGTTTTTCCCCTTCCACTTCGACTTCAGGTGTAAAATGAAACAAAAACTGACCACCAGGTTCAGAGTAAACAGTGTAGTGCTCTTTGATTAGACCTGGAAATTTTCTGGAAATTCCATCTACTTCAACCATAACTTTGGTTTCATCTATTCTTCGATCAAACAAAAGACAAGAGAGCCCTCCTTTTAATTATTTTTCTTGCTGATCAGATATCTCACTCATTACTTTTTCTTTCGCTCTTCTAAGTTTTTTTATGATCTATAACCAAGGATGAATCCTCTTGACTGATGAGGCGTGCATCTATCCAAGCCGCGGTTGCAATTTCAGCAGCCTCACGGAGTCCAGTATGGTGACGAATACTAGCTAATGCAATAGTCGAAATGTCTCTTGTATTGTATTTTCCTTTCTTTGATATGGCTTCAGAAGATTCTTTAGAATTATCATCTGAAATCACTTCATTTTCTTCAGAAGAACTATCAAACAACTGATAAACATCATGGCCATGCTGTTCTACTCTTTGCATAACTTCACACATCATTCTCTTCTTTTCTTACCTCTCTCTCTCTCTCTCTCTCTCTCTCTCTCTCTCTCTCTCTCTCTCTCTCTCTCTCTCTCTCTCTCTCTGACAAGACCTTTCCTTTTTGCAGTAGAAATCTGTCTCTTACTTTCTTTATAATCAGTTGAGCCCATTTGCATACTACCTTGGCTTCCTGTCTTTGTCCTCTGTGAGCTTATGAAATCTAGCTCTAGGAAAATTATCTTCTTTTCACGGGGGCAACAGCAGTCAATTTGGGAATGATTTCCTCTCTTATCAGTTAGAGAACAATCCTCTTTTGAACACAAAACTATAAAACATTTGTAGCTCAAAATATCGAACAGTGTATCAAGTGTAGAAAAGCATTTTTCATTGTCAAATTTCCTTTACCAAATGATGTATGTACTGCTTTCCACCACAATCCCATTAGTTTTAGCTCAATTGTTCACTCAAATAGTTTTAGCTCAAACTGGCGGTTTGAATTAGGGTTAGGGTTTGAATTACGTATTAGCTTTGTCCATTGGCTCAGAAAATGGGACATTATATCATGTATGAATTCCTTATCTGTACAGTTCCTTCTGTCCTTGGAATTTTGTTCCCAAAGTAGTAACTCAAGTCTTAAAACGTCTCTCACTGTTGGAAGCTCTTTCCCTGTACCAATTAACAATCACAAGTGGGATGACAATTGGCCTCTAGTCTTCATCGTTGACATCTTGTGAATATCTGAAAAGAGTAAAAATGCATTTAACCAATTAAAAGATAATATAAGAGTAATATTTTGAGTCTAATCTGTTTTTCATATAAATTTTCAGTTATTGTTTCAAAACAACACCATGTTGAACATTTATGATAAATTTGATGTAGGTTAGAGTTATCTTAATCCATTTTGGTATGTATATCTTAAGTCGAGGAGTAAATAGAGCACTATGATTTCACTACAAAATTAGATTTTTAGTAAGTTATTAAAATTGACACACCCTGATATATATATATATATATATATATA
>NC_068996.1:27469951-27470698 GCF_001194135.2 Octopus bimaculoides | reverse complement strand
ATATATATATATATGATGGCTGCGAACTCGTGTTCGAGTACTGCAATCGCTTCATCGAAAGACCCACACATACGAAGGCTACGACGAACCGTTTTTGTGATAGGTCTTACTTTTTTCAAGCGATGCCTGTGCATGATGATTTTTTTATAGTGGGGCAAGGATTTGCACAAATCTAATCCCACTCTCTGAACAGGGACAGCATAAACTCAAAAAGAAGAACTAGTCTACATCATCGAATATTGTCAGTGTCGCAGGTTTTCTCTCGAAGTTTCCCTCTCCTAGAGAGATGGTGTGACAATAACAGAGGGGCTTCCCACTCTCAGTGAGCCAACTGCGCGCCTTGACACCAACCCAGGTATTTCCACGTCCCCACGCATACATACACATGCACACACATTGTTGGTTGGCCGTTGACTGCACATGAGCTCTTCCGCCCATTGACAGGTCTTATTTTTCGTCCTGCAAGGTGTCCAACAATTACCCTCCTCAACAAGCAAGCTTGATGGAATCCAGTTTAGTCGCCGACGACTCAATCATGCAACAGGTTGTACTGGGTTACTAGTTACCAGTAGCGCCCTAGAGCGATCTGACATATATAAGCATACGTATATATAAGCATACGTATATATAAGCATACGTGTGTGTGTGTGTGTGTGTGTGTGTGTGTGTACGCGCATGTGTGTCCATCTAATGTTTGTTTGTTTATGTTTCCGTAACTGAGCGGTTCGGTAAAAAGTAACCTATAGA
>NC_068996.1:27467052-27468785 GCF_001194135.2 Octopus bimaculoides | reverse complement strand
GAGTATGTCATTTGGAACTGACCTCGAGAAAGTTGTAGAAGCTCTGAATAGTTCCTTGGGTATTGCGACATGATTCAGTATTTGTAGTTGTGTCTTGGATTCACAAAGTACCTATATCAATGTATATAAATGGCAAGCAGAAGACATTCTTTTATTCTTGCTGCCAAACCTCTATAAACACCGCATATTAACTGCACCTGAAAAGATTCTCCAACAATGTTGTCAAGTTTCTTTTTCACCTTACGGAGTATAGCTTTTACTGGCTCAGAGAATACTTCCTTTTGTAGAGGTCATTGTATACACTCTGATGAACATCTCCCTGATTTCTCGTTTAATAATGAATTTGAGGCATACTGTGGTATGCTGAACCCTGCCGACGTCCGAAGGCTTCAGACGTCAGCGGGGTTGTTAGTGGTTTTATAGGTATGAAGAAGCCATGACAGACCAAACCTCACATTTATAGATAGCAGTTTTTTATTGAATGCCATATGCGACGTTGACCTCATAATTGGATTGGTTTGGCCAAAAATGATACTGTCAAACAGACAGCCTCATCAAATACCCCCAGACAAAGACTGTGGATGTTATAACAGTAAAAAAGAAAGAGAAAAGTAAAGAAAAAAATGAAACTGGCTACAGCAACCAAGGAAACTGATTGAAAGAACCTCGGTCGGGATATCAAAAATTTCGTTTTAAACATGTGAAAGCCACTGCATTTGCGCATTTACCTGATTTTTTAGCACGGTTAATATCGAAACTTCACCCAGCTATATGACCTCGCTGAGCTGTTTTGTAGGGAAGTGAACAATAGAGCTTAGATAATAATTTTCAAGCACTCTTGTTTCCGCTCTATTTGCTGCTTGTTGACACTAGTTGACGTAACATCAACATTTTGTACTTCTCGTTCAATTGTTTACCCATTTTATCATGACAAAGCAGGCAAAAAGTATTACGCGACAAGCACTTTTCGAATGCTTTATTATCAACAGACATTTTACATAAGTAACACAAAGTTTGACATTCGATAATGTCATAAGTAAGCTAATGATAAAGCTTAAAAGCCATTTACTACTGAAATCTTGCCATGTAGACTTCTACAGCATACCTACTCAACTGTGCCCTTATCGCCAACTTTATTCCCTCATAACTTTCAGAAAAATGTTTATTTTCAAATGAAATTTTCTATAAATACCGTTTGGATGGTGTAGGTTACGATTATATTGGAATCAGTCCGATGGTGTAGGTTACGATTATATTGGAATCAGTCATTTCGGATAATTTACACGAGTTCATTTTATTTCCTCACAAGCTCCAGAAAAATGGCTATTTTCAAATGAAATTTTTAATAAATACCATTCAGAGGGTACTGATTACGACTGCATTGGAATTTAATATAAAAAAATAATAATAAAATAACTGGCGCCCATACATACATACATACATACATGCATACATACATACATACATACATACATATAAACACACATCAAATTTCTTTGGTTTACTGTACTGAGTGAATGTTAGCTAACTTGGCCAGTTTCAAAGATATTGTTACAAGGAGGAAGCATTCGATTAAAATTCTTCAAGGCGATGCCCCAGTATGGCCCCAATCTAATGACTTAAACAAGTAAAAGGTAAAACATAAAAGATATGTATACGTGATTTATATCATGCATACAAACATACATGCATACATACATATACATATATATATGTGTGTGTGTGTATGTGTA
>NC_068996.1:27466278-27466796 GCF_001194135.2 Octopus bimaculoides | reverse complement strand
GTTTGATAGATATTTGTATAAAATTTCATTAAAAAATACCTATTTTCCAGAAAGTTATGAGAGGGAAAATGTCAGGTCCGGTGAATTTTCCGTAACTCCCCTCCCCAATCCCTCGCTAAATTTTTTCAACAAATCTTTACATACACTCAATCTACAGGATATAAGCAATTATTTGGTGAAAATTACGTTAAAAAGTATCCAGTTTTCTTGAAGTTATGGGGCAACAAAGTCGGTGGGGTATTAAACTGTAGTTATGCCTTTTTTAATAAAAGTTAACGTTGACTTCCGTTACATTTCCAAAGAATTAACGGATTAACGATTAACGAAGTTAACTTTTCGATTAACGGAGCCCACCTCTGTATATATATACTCTTTTACTCTTTTACATGTTTCAGTCATTTTGACTGCGGCCATGCTGGAGCACCGCCTTTAATCGAGAAAATCGACCCCAGGACTTATTATTTGTAAGCCTAGTACTTATTCTATCGGACTGTTTATTACTCCTATTTCGTGCTTTT
>NC_068996.1:27465326-27465968 GCF_001194135.2 Octopus bimaculoides | reverse complement strand
ACTCTTTTACATGTTTCAGTCATTTTGACTGCGGCCATGCTGGAGCACCGCCTTTAATCGAGAAAATCGACCCCAGGACTTATTATTTGTAAGCCTAGTACTTATTCTATCGCTCTCTTTTGCCGAACCGCTAAGTTACGGTGACGTAAACACACCAGCATCGGTTGTCAAGCGATGTTGGGAGGACAAATACAGACACACAAACACACACACACATACATATATATACATATATACGACGGGCTTCTTTCAGTTTCCGTCTACCAAATCCACTCACAAGGCTTTGGTTGGCCCGAGGCTATAGTAGAAGACACTTGCCCAAGGTGCCACGCAGTGGGACTGAACCCGGAACCATGTGGTTGGTAAGCAAGCTACTTACCACACAGCCACTCCTGCGCCTTATATATACATATATTAAATATATATTCATTAATATACTATATAACTTTTTAGGTTTAATACGATTTTGTTTATATTCGATGTTAGTATTTGTAATATATAGCTGGTGTAAATTACACTAATGTTTCGCTCTTGCTATTTCTCTATGAATTCTTAATCTGCTGACATCACGGGACTGAATGGCACTGCCCAGCTGTTGAAGCCATAATGATATCCGTACGGCAGATGATGATGAGAATATGT
>NC_068996.1:27461147-27465316 GCF_001194135.2 Octopus bimaculoides | reverse complement strand
TATATATTTTGGATTCTTCTTATTCTGAGTTATTCTTCATTCTTGAATGGTTGACCTTATGAAAGGGTCCAACGATTATGACGATTTTGATGTTTATAATATCACATATACTGATATTGCATGACTGTCTCCATTGTTGGTGTAATTACGCTAGGATAAGACTTAAGGGTTTCTAGTGTTAAGAAGAGAGACAAAATAAAACAAAGTAGAACATAAGACTCATGTAAAGTCATATCTCAAGAGCTGTTTCAAGACAGCCATAATTTAATATTAACATTCAAATGATGTCATAGGTGTGTGTGAAGCTCTGAGTTCCGATTAAATTCTCAAGTTAGGCGTCGATTCTCAAGAGCAGGTTACGAATACGTATTTCATTACATTAATAAACATTAGTTTAAGAGAACAGAGTAGTGAGGAAGAGGATCGAGGAAACGAAGGGAATAGTCAAATAGAAGGTGTGGTTAAGGCGAGACCGGAAAGAGAGAATATAAAGTTAATGGCTGGCCTAAGAGGTAGTGTTATCACTGCAAATTGTGGTGGGTCATAGTAATAACTCACTGACAAGAAAAAGCATTTTAGAACAGCAGAAGCGAGAGACTGAGTAGCGTGGGAAATTAAGCACGGTGGTAAGGGAGTGGAAAAAAGATGAAGTAAATTACAGTCAGTAAAAGAGAATTTTAGGTAAGACAATGAAATGTTATCTTGACTCTTTACATAAAGAATAAAAGTTTATGCATGCAAGCAAAGATTACGTCATAGAATCGATTCATAACTTACCATCGAAATGATTTACAATGTAGGGGATTCCACTACAAATTATAAACTAGGATAAGTTTATACCCAGGGTCTTGAAGTTATATTTGTAGGTGACAAGGAAGTAGATTTAGAAGCTGAATTTAAGAAGGCACTTATGTGTGCCAGGTGGCGTCGTCTGCTGGGAACCTGGAGTTGTAACCATACGATTATGCACAATGTTATAGCCCAAGCAATTGTCATTCAGATGACAATTTCGAGGAACTCGAAAATTACAGATTTACTGTAGACGTAGATCACTTAAATTTCCTATCATGGCCCATACTATCGTTCAGTTTACTAGTGAAAACAAGGGTGGGTGCTAGCGTCAGTACTATCAAAGTGGGGTTGCTTATTTAAGGAAAAGTCAGTTGGGATTACCACTATTGCTAATAGGTGGAGCTAATCTACAACAGTTGTCGTGGATGGTATTTACTCCGGACCCAAGGCTATCGGCTCTAGGAGAAATTGTACTCAGAAAGTCGACAGTAGAACCTACGACAATACAGATATATTTGGCGAATGCAGTGGCAAAAACCATTGAAATCGGGAGCGTTCCTTAGGATTTCAGAGTTAGGGGATAATGTTTTGCATTCCTTCTACCATAGTTGGTGGTACTAATAATACTAATTCGAGGGACGTTAGTAGTGTCTTGATGATTACTAAGATAAAGAGTGAAATAGTCATGGATTACGGTGTTACTATTAACACACTTGACGTGGGGACCCAATTGGCGATTCTCCAGGCAATTATTACGCCTATTAGAGGCAGTGATTATAGATCTCAGGTTGAAATGATTGAATATGAAATGTTAATACAGGATATATTAAAGATGGAGTAGTACTTCTTCTGGGGGTGGGAGATTGGAGTTGAGGACTTTGAAGAAGAGCTTAGGAATAAATGTGACGTGAAAGAAGAACAGAGATGTGAACCATAAAGTCTAACGTTTTCAACCCCTAGAGGCGTGAGAACCACATTACCTCAATGTTTATAAATCTTGGTAAAAGAATATGAGCTTTGATAAAAATAGCTTTCTAGCCGGTTGGTCTATACGTATATGGCAAATAAACCCATCACACAATGAATCTAGTAAATATCCATACTGTGTCAGGACATCCGGAATATGTGTAAGCTAATTAAATCGTTGATAATGCATGTGTGTGTGTATGTGCGTGCGCTCGTGCGTGCGTGTATATATAAAAATATATCAGATAATAAACCGTATGGTATACGCCTGGTAGCTTACTGGTAAAGCATGTTCACTTTCACAGTGTTCGTTTGGTATTTGAATAATGAGAGAGACGGAAGACGGAAGACAGGGGTATGCTTATTAATTACTTCAATTGTTTCAACCCACTTCATATCGATCCCTCACGGGTGGGATACTGAACAACTGGCTTAGGAGTATCCGACGGTGTGGATGTGTCGCTTCAGGTGATTATAAGACGTATCACGTTAAAATAATGACTGTTCCTCAAGATCAGCAAATTAAAGGATACAAATTCATTTTTATATATAAGATCAATAATAAATAACAGATGCAAAAAGTAACGAATACACAATACAGTGAAAGAAGTATTGAATATAACTGTTAACAAATATGGATGTATAAATGCCTTCACTTAGATTGTATGGCACACGTACACTCGCTCGTAGAAGCATCCACGAAGATATAAGCGCGCATTGGTTTGGCGCACACACGCTTACACACAACGAATTAAATAGCAACTTATTGTTTATAAGAATGGAGAGGCAAGAGTTAAATTTAATTCATCCATACCTTAAGGTAAATTATGATTATTAATTTGGTTAACAGTTACTCAGATTCATTCCCACTGCATTATGCGAAAGTGCATTTATAAGCATGTAAGCAACTTGTAAGTTTTTCAGAAATCCTATTAATGATCTACTTATTGGTTCACAAAATAGGCAGGGATTCCTCGGAGCAGAATCTGCATCTCCTGGAAAGGATATTATATGGTTGCGCGTGCCTTATTATGGACTAAGTTAGATCCTATTTAATTTTATCTTCCTTAGGTCGCCACACAAAATCAGCCAAAGATGTTGAATGTTCCTTGTTGATTTTCTTGAAGCTGGCGACATGGTCGCGATAACGATTCTTGAGTGAATCAGCCATTGTCCCGATGTAGACGTATAGTCCTCTCCTTGTGTGTACGGTACATTTATATACAAGATTCATATTCGTACAGAGGTTCATCAATGGGCATTTTGATTTTTCTCTGTATAAGCATTTATTAGATTTTGTTGTATTGTGGCAGTTCTGACTTCATTTTCCAACGTTGTCACCATGTTGGCTATATCACTATTATTGCTACCGTCACGATGAGGTTACAGCGGGTGTTTTTCATTCTGTTTTACATCTCTTTTCTTGGTATTTTGATGTATATGTTTGCTGTCTTTTCTATTTGTCGAGCCGGAAATAGTTCGCACATCATAAGTTATAGTTCCAGTAGGTGGGTTATTGAACAGTTGGTTCATTTTAATGTTATTTATGCGGTGCATATGCTGCTCTAAATTAATAGAGTTAGCGTACGATACCTTCACTGTATGTCTATTAAAAATAGCATGGTATCTATTTGATTTGGGGAAATATTTCTCTAAAGCGGCAAAAAAATTCCCTAGTGACCTTCGTTGAAACGCATGAACCGTGGTTTGGATTGTACCAGAGAACATCATGATATTTATATTTGTTGTTTGGCTTATTTGTTCTGGTGTGTTGTACAGGGTTAGGACAATTTATTGCGTTATGAGCAGTAGTATTATTGTGCTGTGTGTGTTTATGCGTTTTGGATTGTAGTATATTGCCTTGCCCAATTCTTTTTGACGTGTATTTTCGATCTGAGTATGTTCAGTTACTGTAATGTTGTGTTGGTGTGTAATGTGTATTATTAGTGAAGGAACTGTGTATACATGTACCTCGTATGTATTGAATTTTCTCTCGGTAGCCAGCCTTAGCTAAAATAGCATTGTAATATGGTGCCTGTGATTCAAAAGTTTTTTTATAAGCAGATAACCTAGATATTCTTATTGAAATATTCCTAACTAATCCCCGTATCAATAATACTTTATCAATAATACTTTATCAATAATATTTTATTCAATTATATATAGACTATATCTATATCTTCTTTATAAATGTCCTGAAAACTCCTCACAGCCCTGGCTTTGTTATCTCATTTTGTCTAATATATATATGCATGCGAATACAAGACCAACATTAGACTCCTAAGTCGTATCACTATCGAACCAAAGAGTTTAACTATAGTCTGTCCATAGCACTTACTGAACGTTACCTGCCACTCTTTGGGTCTTCTAGACACCAATACTCTCAAATTTATATATATATATATATATAT
>NC_068996.1:27454317-27459051 GCF_001194135.2 Octopus bimaculoides | reverse complement strand
AATCAGAAAACCACTACTTTCAAAAACAAACGTTGCAAAGCGTTTTGAGTGGAATAAAAACCTACAGAATTGGTCCCTAGAGCAGTGGAAGAATGTTATTTTCTTAGACAAGTCATCCTTTACCCTATTTCTAACCACCGGCCGAGTATACGTGTGGAGACAGCCAAAAGAAGTATTGACCCAGATTGCCTTCTTCCAACTGTTAAACATGGAGGAGGATCTGTGATGATCTGGGAGGGCTATATCTTGGAAATCCGCCGGCCCAATGGTTTCCCTTCATGGCAGAATTGATAGTAAACACTATTTAAGCATTTTATCTGATCAAATTCATCCTATGGTTGCAGAACTGTTTCCGGAGGGAAACGCAGTCGTTCAAAATGATAATGGACCAATTCATACAGCTAAACTTGTTATTGAATGGTACGAGGAACATTCTAGTTAAACATCTTATCTGGCCATTACAGTTCCCAGATCTCAGTGTTATTGAACATTTATGGTGCATTTTAGGAAAACAAGTAAGGAGTCGATATCCTCCAGCATCATCACTACAAGAACTGGAAACTGTTTTGGCTGAAAAATGGACAAAAATTCCTTTGGAAACAATTCAAACTTTGTACGAGTCCATTCCTCGTAGAATTCAAGCTGTAATTACTGCCAAAGACGGTCCTGAAATTTTAAGGTGTTTCCAACCCCTGCATATATATAATATGATTTTATATACAGATGTATGCCTTGTAAGTAGGCTGTTTAAAGCCCGTTCACAGTATTCGGCTACCTGACGTCAACAATAGTATGGAGGCATATGCCACTGGATTTACTTCAGGAATTCTTTTGTGGCCGTAGAATTTATACGAAATATGTGAGGAAGCGGAATTTATGAGATTTTTTATTCCGGGGAATCCTTATGCATTTTATTGAGTGAAGAGAACCTAATAAACAGAAGCATCGAAAGGATGATAAGATGTAATCATAGGTTTAAGTACACATTTTTACAATATAATAGGGACAATTAATTAATCACTCAACAAGCTTGATCATTGTTCCTGTTTGCACACAATGATATAACTATTAACTAGTAATACTGTGTTTATTTTTCAGAACCCACCAAAATAATGTGTTTGTAGTTTGTAGGTATTTGTATGTATGTATAATTATATATGCATATATGCATACATATATATGTGAGTACAGATATATATGTGTGTGTGAGTACAGATATATAACTCTTTGTATATACGGCTATCTGTATGTACACACACACACACACACACACACACACACACATGGAGGCGCAAAGGCCCAGTGGTTAGGGCAGCGGACTCGCGGTTTCGATTCCCAGACTGGGCGTTGTGAGTGTTTATTGAGCGAAAGCACCTAAAGTTCCAAGACGCTCTGGCAGGGGGTGGTGGCGAACCCTGCTGTACTCTTTCACCACAACTTTCTCTCACTCTTTCTTCCTGTTTCTGTTGTACCTGTATTTAAAAGGGCCAACCATGTCACACTCTGTGTCGTGCTAAATATCCCCGAGAACTACGTTAAGGGTACACGTGTCTGTTGAGTGCTCAGCCACTTGCACGTTAATTTCACGAGCAGGCTGTTCCTCTGATCGGATCAACTGGAACCCTCGTCGTTGTAACCTATGGAGTGCCACAATATATATATCTATATAATTTATCCTCCTAATGGTTTTCCATCAGACTTATACTTTTTGCACCCTTCTCATTTTATCATATAATCCCACCCCCGAGACACTATAAATTCTTATTGAAATCCAATTAACTTATTATTGAACTGGATGTTAGTGTAACATGTATTCAAAGTTTCGTGAATATTGGTTCACTGGTTTAGGCACTGTGATGGTAACAGACAAAAATTGCCATTTATATATAAGATTATATATATATATATAATATATGTATTATAGTTACAGGCAAAAGAAAAAAATTCTATGCCAATATACTGAGAAATAGACTTCAAATCGTCAATCACAATATATATCAAATACAATATATATCACTATAAATATACATCGTGCTGAATCGAAAAAAAGCAAGCTAACGGAATTTTCTTTTTTTATCTCTAAATAACGCATTTTAAAAAATTCCGTTAGCTTGCTTTCCTCGATTCAGCACGATGTGTATTTATAGTGATATATATTGTATGTGGTGATTGACGATTTAAAGTCTATTTCTCAGCATATTGGCATAGAATTTTTTTCTTTTACCATAAAAGGTATCTTAATATACTGGTCACTTGAAATTTTTTAAAAAATTTTATCCTATATTAGAAGTATTATAATGTGTGTGTGTGTGTGTGTGTGTGTGTGTGTGTGTGTGTGTGTGTGTGTGTACATACACACACACACACACATCAGATTTCTTTCAGTTTTTGTCTACCAAATCCGCTCACAAGGCTTGGGTCAGCCCAATAGTATAGTTGAAGACTGTTGTGGCGGAAGTAAGTAGTGTCAGACACACAGGTGCGCCGGGGTCAGTCTCGCAGAGACAATGAAATACGTTATCCCTATGTGGGACATATCAGTGGCGACGACGACCCGTAGCTCACGCAGTCACTGATGTGTAGTAGCGGGACATAGTGTTTATGAGAAAACCTTCAACTGTATAACGGTGTCGTTATAACAGTGGTAACGAGGTTACGGACGCTCATAGGAATGTCGAAATGGAATACCTACATCCAAGAACAATAAAAGAAGTTTGACGGATTCAAACTGCTAACACAGAATTGAACAACACATGGTGAAAAATAATATATACACAGTGAAAAATAAGAAGACCTACGTTCAAGAACAATGAAAGGGGTTCTGAAGAAAAAAACGCTAACACAGAATTGAACTACGCACGGTGGAAAGTAATATACACACAGTAGAAAATAGATGAAAAAAAGAGATTCTGAAGAAAAAATGCTAACACAGAACCAAACTACATACGGGGAAAAATAAATACACGCAGTGAAAAATATAGGGGAAAAAAGATTCAGAAGAAAAATATCTGTTAAAATTCGACCTCTAACACAGAACTAAATTACACACAGTGAAAAATAATAAAGTCCGTTCGAAGGACTTCGGCCAGGTTGCTATGCATAATAGCGCTAGCAGTAATAATGTAGACTGCTACTACTTGCGGCATTGTGAAGAGAAAAATAATTCTATGTGGAAGAAAAAAATGATAATAATTTCCGATTGGTATATATCGGAGAATTATTGGTATATCGGAGAAATAATAAATTTCTCTGTGATAAGAAATTGAAAAAATATTTTGTTATTCTGTGTATACATAAAGTTGAAAAAAATAATAATTGCCGATAGGTGTGTATCGGAGAACACTATGTAATAATTAATTTCTCTGTGATAAGAAAGGGAAGAAAACTTTTTTTTCGGTGAATTACCGATGTGTGTATTGGAATGCTGTGTAAATTTTGGAAAAGAATAAGAAATATAGTTTTGTATGGAACAAGAAAATAATTCTGGTTAGAAGAAGAAAAAAATGAAAGAGAATTAATCTTAAATATAAAGTGAATCATATTAGAAGACTTCAAACGTAAGCAGATATCTGTTGACATTGAAAATGAACCATTTGCTAAGAAAGATAAAATGTATGAAAAAAACACAAGCCATTTTGTGATTGAGGATACTAAACGTGTTGAAAGAGGGGGAAAAATATGTGTGTGTATATATATTTATATTTTTGCGTGTCTTCCTTCAAGGCAGATAATATATCTTGTTCTTCATCTTCAGCAGTTTCAAATGGAATATGCTTAATGACAATTAAGAAAGCATGCACCCAGATCCATACTTAAGAGTTACGGTATGTTTTCTTTCATTTAGTGTCAATTTCGGTCGATAACCTTCCTCAAGTTGTCTAGTCAAGTCAAGTTGGTAATATTTCATCTCTCCATTAATCTCAGTTTCCCCAATGAGATCGTTCCCATTCATGTATACACGGGAATTTGCACCAGTTTTCATATCTGACCATTTTACAGTCTGCTTGAATGGGAAGATACCAGTTACATCATCAAATGAATAATAAGCATGGGCAGCCACCACACAGATCTTTTAATGAGCTTTAGTCTTTTCGAACAGAATTGACTTGGAAGGTACTTCACATGAAGATTGTCCCAAGTACCACCAAGATCAAGCGACCACGGAACGCCTTATATATAATATAGATGTATATACGTGCATATATGTGGATTGGCAAATAGCTCATTCCTATATGTGTCCGTGTAGCTGTATGTATGTATGTATGTATGTATAGATGTGCATAGTTATGTGTGTATGTGTGTGTAGATAACTGTACATGTATGTGTGTATATGTGCGCGTAGGTATATATCTATAGATATAGATATATGCATATGTGTATGTATCTATATTCGCAAAGGTGTGTATGTGCATCTATGTGTGTGTGTATGTTTGTGCGTGTGTGTGTGTGTGTACTAGACCATAACAGTTCCTGGGATTTCTCAACCTAGAGTTCTGGTTGAAAAGGATGACACGCTATATAAGTCCTTCCGATGATTGTACTATCCAAGTATGAACTTAGTAGCTCACCAATAAATGGTGTGCAGGTGAGCTACTATATTAAATCACACACACACACACACACACACACACACACACACACACACACACACACATATATATATATAAGAAATTGAATATTATAGTGTGCACGATTGATTCAATTATTATTTTAAATTTGGGCAGCTAATTAAAC
>NC_068996.1:27445882-27453487 GCF_001194135.2 Octopus bimaculoides | reverse complement strand
ACGATTGTTTACAGAACATACGCGGTGGCAACAAGAAAAATAGAAGTGGTGTCGGATGCACGAGTTGAAAAGATCTTGATGCCAGTCTGACAAGAGATATCCTACCTTGCCAGGGGAAGAAAGTACGGAACGGTGAAAGTGCAGTTTCGGGAGAAAGCTACCGCTAGAATGCACTCAGCCACACTATTGAAAACGGACGAAGTGGTGCTTCTACCCGTATACCTTGGGAGACGTGCTTTCAGGGTTAGGGTAGAAGACATACCACCAGAAGTGAATGTAACCTGACTGGTGGCTGCCATACTGCTAGGCATGGAAGAAAAGGTGGTGGTCCTGCAGGCCACCAGAACACTCCACAGAAACTGGCAAGGACAGAGTCTGGACATGGTGGTACAGATTAACTCAGAAGATATTGAAAGTACGGTGGAAACAACACGGTCGCAGACATGACGCTGAAAGTCAGAGTGGAAGGGAGGATTCCGCGGTGCTATAAATGTAGCCTCAAAGGCCACATTAGAGCGGATTGTACTCCACCAGTGAAGACTACAGAAAGGGAACAGAGTGAGAAAGTGGTTGGTGCTCCACTGCCCGTTGAGGTTGAGGAAAAGTACGAGAAGGAGAGTGAAGCGGCACCACAGACAAAGACCAGTACAAGCGTCGAAGAAGAGGAGGTAAACACCAGCTGGGAAACGGCGGGTAAAAAGAGAAGGGAGAGGGGAAAGAGGACACACGTGGTTAAGGGCGACCCCCAACCCACACCCACTCTACCCCAACCACCCAAAAAGACACCAACCCCTCCCATACTCCACCTTCACAAACACACAGGAGCCCCAAATTTTCCCACCCTGGCCCATAGATAAATTTGTTATATGATATAACTGGAATAAAGAAGAACTTTGCAACGTGATGAAGACATCGGAAAAATAATAGAAGTGGGCATAACAAGGGTAGGAGGGTTACCCGAGGACGTTTGCTGTGCAGTAGCGGACCCGGTGTACCTCTCAAGATTGATAAATTACGAAGAAGAAACTGATTTCGATTGGTGGGTTACAAAAATGAACACCAGCAAAATACCTAAAAGGGTAAGTTATGCTTACATTTTAAAGGAACTTGACATAGACATTTTCCAAAAAAGTGGAAACTAGCTGTCACAAAGGCATTATAAATGGTAGTTTAATTTAATGTTTTTAAAAAAAGGGGTTGTATTAACAGGTTCAATGAAGTCGCTCGGATGTGGGGCCGAACGGCTTCATTCCAATTTTTCGTTATATTCAATTCATCTTTTCCATTCGTTTTTTTTTTCTATGTCCTCGCCTTGTGCTGTCCCCTCTATGTACTGCCTTCATGGCCAATTTCATTAATTAAAGAAGCTTGCTTCCGGGATAGCGTTTGTCTGTTGGATTGTGGTTTTGTTTGTTATACACGTGTTATTTTGTTTGTTTTTTTTTTTTTTTGCTGTCTTGGCGGTGCGACGTTTTTTCCTCTTGTTTAATGGAGAGGCGTCGAGTGAGGAGTCACGAAAGTTTGAATTGCTTTGTTTCAAACGTTGTAAACTGCCCTTCTTCGGATTTTGTATCGTCTGAGGAAAAATGGTGGAGTGTATAAAGAAAATAGACGAAGCAATGGAAGCAAGAAATTATGCTGCAGCGACAAAAGAAAGAAGCGAAGATGGAGGATGTGAGCAAGTTCGAGGGAATGCTTAAAAGGGAGGGGAACGAAGTGAAGGCGTTCCCTCACCAAGAAGTTTTAAAGGAAGCAACAGAAAGAACAATAATTTACCGAACATACTCAGTGGCAGCAAGATAGATCGAGATCACGTCAACGGCTCAAACAGATAAGGCACTGAGACCAATCTGGCAAGGGATTTCCTACCTTGCCAGAGGAAAAGTTTGGAACGGTGGAGGTACAGTTCAGAAAGGTAGCTACCGCCAGGCTGCACTCAGCAACACCGCTGAAAACGGATGAAGTGGTTCTTATACCTATATACCTTGAGAGACGTGCTTCCAGGGTTAGGACGGAAGAAATACCCCCAGAAGTGGATGTAGCCTGGCTGGTGGCTGCCATACTGCTGGGCATGGAGGAGAAGGTGGTGGTCCTCCATGCCACCAGAACACCCCTAGGAACTGGCAGGGACAAACCCTTGATATGGTGGTGCAAGTCGCGGAAGAAGATATAGAAAAGATGGTCGAGACCATCACAGTAGGAGAGACAATATTGAAAGTCATAGTGGAAGGGAGGATTCCGCGGTGTTATAAATGTGGTCTGAAAGGCCACATTAGGGCGGATTGTCCTCCACCACTAGAAAAGGCTGAGAGACAGGAGAGTGAGAAAGTGGTTGGTACTCCACAGCTCATGGAGGAAAAGGAAAGTGATGTAGCACCACAGACGAAGACAAGTACCAGCGTCGAGGAAGAGGAGACGAATACCAGCTGGGAAACGGCGGGAAAAGAGAAGGAAAAGGAAAAAGAGGACACACGTAGTAAAGGACGACCCCCCACCCACACCCATTCTACCCCCAATCACTCCCTACAGACACCAGCCCTCCCCATACCCTGTCTGACATAAAAATAAGTGTAAACACACAAGAGCCTCAAACTTACCCAGCCCCGCCCTGTAAGAAAAAATATGTAATAATGTACAATGGAGAAAATGAAGAACTGTACAATGAGGTAGACTCGTGGGATGAAGTAATTAATGTGGATGTAACGGGAGTAAGGGGTCTGCCCGAAAACATTCACTGCGCGTTGGCGGACCCGGAGTACCTGTTTAGATTACATAATTATGTGGAAAATTTTGACTGCGAGTGGTGGGTCAAAAAAATAGACACCAGCACAATGCCGGAACGGATAAGGTATGTCGATATTTAAAAAAATATATAACAAAGACATTCTGGAAAAAAATGGTGATTAACTGTTGCAAATGGTGGTGTAAATAATTGTGTTCCCAAAAAAAAAAAGTTGTATTAACAGATTCATTGAAGTTGCTCGGAGGTGAGGCCGAACGGCTTCATTTCATCTTTCATTGTATTAATTCATTCTTTTCATTCGTTTGTTTTTTCTTTTTTTTTTTGTCCTCACCTTGTGCTGTCTCCTCAATGTAAGGCCTTCATGGCCAATTTCATAAAATAAAGAAGCTTGCTTCCCAACGACAAGGGCAAGTGTCTTCTACTATAGCCTCGGGTCAACCAAAGTCTTGTCAGTGGATTTGGTAGACGGAAACTGAACGAAGCCCATCGTATATGTATTTATATATGTATGTGTGTGTGTTTGTGTGTCTATGTTTGTCCCCCCCACCATCGCTGACAACCGATGTTGGTGTGTTTACGTCCCCGTAACTTAGCGATTCAGCAAAAGAAGCGATAGAATAAGTAGTAGGCTTACAAAGAATAAGTCCTGGGGTCGATTTGTTCTACTAAAGGTGGTGCTCCAGCATGGCCGTAATCAAATAAACAAATAAAAGAATACATGATGAGAATTAAGGAGAAAATGGATAATTTTCACAGAAAGGAGGGATAATGTGTTGGTTAAAAACAACAAAAACAAACAAAAAATGCAGTAAACTTTGCTTTACAATTGATAACACTGTAATGCACCAAATAATTTCAAAAACGAGTCCAAATTAATATGTGTAGCCGTTGAATCTGCATCAAATCATACCACATTGTCTTAAACAAAAATAATGAGGTACGCATTGGGTAACGTAGTCGAGGTAAACTATGCTGTAAAAAAAAAAAAGTGGTGACGATTGAAATAATTTTATCCATAGATTTACTTCATCAGCGTTATCATGAGACACAACAAAAACGATAACATAGTTAATCAAAATTGATTCAAATAAAGTCAATCAACAAAAATCTTTCAATAATGTCGAAACTGTTAATTCACGTGAAAATAAAACTAAGCAACAAAAAAAAAAAAACATTTAACTCTGAAAAGAAAACATGAATTCGGCCCATTCATATATCTCTTCATTTCTTTTAAAATACAATGAATACTACCAGTCTGTATTTCAAGGTTCGTGAGAAGAGCAATTTTAAATGAAACAACGTAAATCCAAAACAATTTTACTAAGACTCAGTGACTTAAAAGTGAAGTTCCTACAGATTGTACCCACCCACAAAAACAACCGTATTCACAGAATAAATCAAAACACCTAAGAAGCTCGCTTTGCAACCATGTGGTTTCAGGTTCAGTCCCACTGCATAACACTTTGGGCTCGTGTGTTCCACAATAGTCTAGGATCCACCAATGTCAAGTGAATTTACTAGACGGAAATTGTGTACACAGGCACCAAACTAGTTAAAAACCAACACACAAACTAGCAGGTAATATGGAGCTAAAACTTTTCGGTTTAAAATTACTACAAGATGGCTTGAGATAGGTTACATGTTGGCCGAAAATGACTTTAGTCCAACTCGAGATTTACAAATTTTTCCACAGTATCACATGAAAATATTTGATTTCACTGTAGAGACTACTAGAAATTGTTGTGACATTTCATGCGCTTTGTCAATCCAGATTTACTTCTACATACGAGGTGGCATCAAAAAGTTCCCAGACAAGTTCTGTAGCGTAGCAACAGATGGTAGCATAGGGTTGCATTCGCAGTGAGAGTTAGCAGTGACCTTCATGAGGCAGTGTGCCGAGTGACACTGCTGTGTTTTTGAGATCACGTGTATGCTGTAGTCTGCCATTTTACCATGGACAAGAACAAGGAGCCAATGTGAAATTTTGCATTAAACTTGGGAAGCCTACTACGGAGACATTGAGCATGCTTCAGCAAGCTTACGGCGACGAGGCAATGGGTTGTATGCAATGTTTCGAGTGACACGGGCGCTTCAAGACGATGAGCGATCTAGAAGAACTGTCACGAGCGTGACCCACGGAAATATGGTATTATGCATAGAGAATTCGTCCCTCAAGGCCAAAACGTCAACTGAGAATTCTACTGCGACGTTTTGAAGCATTTGAGGGAGGACATTCGGCGAAAGCGATCGGATATGTGGAACGTAAAGCATTGGATTTTTCACGGCGACAATGCATCCTCTCTCCGAGCTTTCCTCACTCGTGAGTTTCTCGCCAAAACAACATGGTGCT
Organism: Octopus bimaculoides; assembly: GCF_001194135.2. Classification (NCBI taxonomy): domain Eukaryota; kingdom Metazoa; phylum Mollusca; class Cephalopoda; order Octopoda; family Octopodidae; genus Octopus; species Octopus bimaculoides. The sequence continues at coordinate 27,448,394 of NC_068996.1, read as the reverse complement.
GCTTTTGCACCCGCCCTATTCGCCAGATTTAGCACCTGCGGACTTCTATCTCTTCCCCCAAGATGAAAATGTAACTCAAATCCGTATTAGATGACCAGTTCAGCGAAGTCTATGTTCATGAATTTCATTTTCAATGCCATCCACACCAGCACACTCAAATACTTCAGAATCCGCTACTTAGTGCACCCATTTAATTTTTAGTATAGAACGCAAACATCGCTGATGAAATCGTTCTAATAATTTGAGGTGCTTATACCCAAGTTTCATAAGAATAAAGAAGGGATGAAAGTATACAAGCCCTATACACTACAACCTGCGTGTTTTTTTGTAAGATCTCTATTCGAACGAATTCGTCCTTTAAGATTCTTGAAAGCTTGAATTGATTATTAAGTATATATGGAATTTTGATTTATTGTCTAATGACTTTTGGCCAACCCTGTATATTGGGTTTTTTTTTACTGATTATTGGACTGCATCCACGCTAAGGTACCGCCATCAAAAGATTTAATCACGTATATCGATCCTAGTAATTATTTCTAAATTTGGTACTTATTTTATCAATGGGTATTTGCCGAACAGCTATGTTACGCTACAAGTGATAAACACTCGTTTCCGATTGACTTTCAAACTGTTTCATAACGTTACTGGCTGCAGACCCAGTGCTCTTTCTACATCTAGTCCTCTGTTCATCGTTGAGTCTCCATATCACTTCTAATTACTGATATTAGGGGTTTTTTTTCTCTTCTTTGTACGAAGACCATGGAGAACATTTAGCCATTATTGCAACAATGTATAAATCCAGAAATATCTGCCAAGTAAAAATTGTCGGAATACCTATTGCCACTGTTATAAACCAAATAAAAATCAGTTAGTTCTGAATCTGGTAGGCATTGTAGCGTCTCTCCACTTGGTCGCTTTTAATTTACCTTATCCTTCATATATTTATTTGTCCCAGTTTATTGTATTGTATAATGTAGTAAAGAAAAGAAAATCAAACAAACCAGAGTTTCAGAAAGTCAACTTGTCAGTTAGAAACCTTAAACCTCTTAAACTATCTCTTCTTGAGCAATAAGGAGTTAAAACATTGTTGTAGATGAACAATGGAACAGTTTCCCCCTTTTAATATTTTTTGTGCGTTCCAAAATGGTTCCTAGAGGAACCATTTTGCACTCCAATATATCGAAACCGTGGAGTTACTTTTGGAAGCTTTAAATGTATAAAGATCAAACAGCCCCTGCATTAGAAATGTAAATTTTTATCTATTAAATAGTATTTCGTTCTTTACTTTCCATTGTTTTATATTTTAAGTGTTGTCTTCTACATTAAGCAAACAATAAACAGAAACTGTATATTGGGAGACTTCAGATTATATATTGGGTAACGTTCGTGAAACAAACTAGGTTGAATAATTAGTAATTCTCTTTAATGAATTCATTTTACTGAATTGAAAATTGAACAGGTTTAAATAAACATAAAAATTACAAAGTTTTATTTTGGAGCGGATTGACAAGCCCTTTTAGATATTGTTTTACTTAACCAGTCATAATTTAATAAAAGACCAGATTTGTATTTGATTCTCAATAACGATGACTTTATAAATTGAATTAGTATGTTATCTTTAGTGCATTTTTTGGAACGCACAAACAATATTAAAAGGAGAAACTGTTCCATTGTTCATCTACAATAATGTTTTAACTCCTTATCGCTCCAGAAGAGATAGCTTCAGAGGTTTAAGGTTAAAAAAAGAAAAAGAAAGAGGAAACGCTTGAAAGTAACTTAAATTTAACGCAGAAAGCAATTCTGTTTTGTCATCATTTGATTCCATTTAGTTTGCATTGAATCAGGGATTGAAATTATCATGCGATTCATTAGGGTACGTCATTATGACTGCAACTTCAGCACGACCTACAATCAAGAAAAATTGCAAATCCGAAATCACCGCTTCATTAGTTTCCTAAAACTATGTGACAAGCTTCCACACAGTTTCCATCGACCAATTCCACAGAAAATTGGTCGACCAGAGGCTACACTAGAAGACATTCCCAATGTGCCATGCAGTAGAATCGAATCTGAGCAGACACCTCAGTTGTTCAATCTCAATTTCTTTCTTTAATAAAGAAATTCCTACGTTATCAGGGAAAAAGATAAATTTTAATATGCTTTACCTGCTAATCGACACCCAACGAACACGTGGAACCGAGAACGAGCTGGGTGGGAGGCCTCAATATGATTAGTCGACTTGCTAGAAATAACGGCAAAAATCTCACTGTTCACACACTGCAGATGTTTTATTAAGTAGAAGATACACTGAACAATGTAGTCCAATATATTCCAAAAATATCGAGATTAGGATTTTTTAAAAATCGTTCAAATTTTATTTTTTAAATTGCTACCTACCCTGCTTTCAGAATAACAGCACCTGCCTGGAATTAAAAAGGGTAGCTCTTAATTCAGTGGTTCTCTAACTGACGTTACCAGTTCCTGCCGGAAAATTAAGGAAATCTTTTGACCA
>NC_068996.1:27445335-27445649 GCF_001194135.2 Octopus bimaculoides | reverse complement strand
TCAAAGATAAGAAAACAAAATTTGTTTAAGATTAAAGTCTACCAAAACAATGTAAACAAGTGAAGCAGTCAAACCATTCAAATCACAGTTTACTATCCCCCCCCCCCAACAAATTTTTAGCCCGTGATTTGAAAGTTTTAACAGCTTCATTTCAATGAAATGGTAGAATGTCACTGGAGAGGTTAAACTGTGTTGTTTGTTTAAATTTTTTCAGGCGGTAAAATATGATTGGAAAGGTTTAATTGCTTCACATTTTACCATCTGAAATTTAAACAATTGAAGTACTTCAACCTCTCTGGTAACATTTTACCACC
>NC_068996.1:27441001-27445235 GCF_001194135.2 Octopus bimaculoides | reverse complement strand
AATTTAAACAATTGAAGTACTTCAACCTCTCTGGTAACATTTTACCACCTGAAAATGTTTAAACCTGTCATTCAGTTAATCCTCTCAGATCACATTTTACTACCTGAGAAAGAAAAATTAGAAATAAGGGCAAAGACATTAATAATACAGTGCTACACCTGCCACCATCAAAGAAAACAGTATGGTTCTGGCTGGAATGCTTTTGATCTTGAGTTTACTCGTTCAAGCTTGAGCTAAGTAGAATCAGTGAAATAATTTTAAAGTATTTAATTAAAATGTTAAACTATTGAATATTTTTAATTAACATTATAGTAAAACGCACAACAATGAAACATTTTAATACTTCAGCTTATTTTTATTTTCAGCCATCACTATTATTCAAAGCTTCAAAATCCAATTCAAAGGATGTAACATCCAAAATGGCCGTTGTGTTTGTAGCAAAGTCTCTGATAACATCAACCCATTTACGTATAGCAATCGTTCTAAATGTGAATGGGTTTTAAAAAGGAATTTTAATTTCAGTTTCCCCTCACCACTCAAAAAAACTGTCGAAAGAGATTACAAAAAAAGTGTAAAGGGTAAATGGTTTACGAAAATGCAATGGAACCAAACACAGAATCGCATGGATACGAAGCAAACTATGCCCATTTCAAAATAACTTTTTGCTTTTCTTAGACCCTAGAGTTTATTAGGGCAACATCCTTAATGCATTCTAAGTAAATCTAGTCATAAAAGTTGCTTGAGAAATAAGCATAGAGTTAAGAGTGGTAAAAGCTTTGTTTCAGCTCATGAAAGTTGTGCAGAATTGCACTTAATTTGAGTAGCATTGCTTGTTGAAATTATCATGCAATTAAATAAAATAGGCTGTAAGTAACAACCGAACAAACAAGCGCTTTACAAAAATAAATACCAGCGAATGTCAAAATATAAGAATTTAAACTGTATAGTGAAAAAATAAAGTACTCATGAAATTTGCAGTCAAACTACTCGGATCACATTTTACCATCTTGAAAAATGTGAAAAATAAGGGCAAAGACTTTAAATAATACAGTGCTACAATTGCCAGCATCAAAGAAAAGCTGGGATGGTCACCGCATTCAGATTACTCAGTCAATATTTATTTCCATTATGCATTGTCTTCTAGGTTTGAGATGTCAATGATGTTATTGCTTATTTTCAGAATGACAGTAGAGTAGGCGAGAGAGGCTGGATCTGGCAAGTCTGAACATAAAACACACAGCATTTGGATCAGATTTTGGTAAGTTTAAATGTTACATGCTTAAATATAAATGTAATCATGACATCATTGAAAAGGAAGTATAATACCTTCTTCAAACATAGTACTTGACCTGTGTGTGTACACACATGAGAAAACTGTAACAAGTAATTTCAGGATACCCAAGTAAATCATGACAATATGATTCTATCTGGAAAGCAATCATGAAATGGAGAAAATTTACATTTTTCTACAAAAAGAGGAAAAAACTTCGCAGTATGATTTTTAGAAAGCCAAAAAGTAGAACACAAATATACCACTATTACATTTTGAAGACCAACTTCAGGAGCATCACAAATATAGCATTTAATACTTGTCCCACATGACAATAATGATATCGGATCTATTTTAAAACGGGGGCCACAGTCTTCATTAATGTTTTACGTAGTGTTTTTTCGAATACAAAATATTTTTGTATTCAAATTTATTTCATGTAAAAAATTGTCTTATTTCGATAATTTCAACCAATCACTGACAAGTATTCAGTTGTTTACATTTACTCCTTTGGCTGATTAAGCGGTGTAAAGCGTATTTAATCTCCAAAACTTCTTGCTTTTTTCATTTTCTTTTGCTTCGTTTTATTTGCTTTTTTCTTTTTAAATTTGCTGTTTTACCCTAACCCTAACCCTAGGGTTAGCCTATAATAGAAAGGTTTATTAACTACTGCCAATATGCTTCAGCCATTTTTTGACAAGGAAATAATTTTATCACTGATAGAATTGTTTCAGAATCGTTTGTTTATGTAGTCGGCACTTAATGCATAACGGCTGAATGGTAGTTGGTTGAAATTACAGAAATACGACAACTTTAACATGGAATAACTTAGGGATTTCTTTTTTTTTTAAGAAGACTAAGAGAAAAAGATGTTTTATATGACACATTCTACCAGTGTTCCAAGTTTCAAAGTGTTTCATTAAGAAAATACTGTGGCCCCCGTTTTAAAATAGATCCACGATATCTTGTTGGGGAAATTCATTTTAATGTTGAAAGGTCTGTAAAAACTTTGTCACACCTGGAAGGATTCTTCACTATTTCCTGTGTCCGAACAGACACACAGAAGACAAATTCTATTTGCTGAGCCTATCAGCAATGGAAAAAACATTGGCCCACTTAGAATTTGAAGCACAGAATTTAAGGGGAAAAACTGTAACCTGGTACAAGTGATATAACTTGTACACTGGTAAATTTTTTGCATATCCTTTACCTATACAATCTACTACAAAAATGTCTGGTGGGAAACCTCTGCTACTTTGTGATGGCAAATATTTACGGCAAACTTTAGACGTCACAAAAAAACATGACCTCATTTTAAGAAAGATAGCGATATTTAGTTTGGAATTACTTTCCAACAAAAAAATTAAGAAAATATTAACCACTTAAGGTTTCTGAGCTATTCTCAGTATCCGAACATAAATGTGCAAGACAAAACTAGTAATATATTGCAGAGAAAGAAACTTGATCCTTTTCAATGTCTTTCACTAGATACACACTGCGAAGGAAAAGTGCGCAACAAAAAATATACTCAATGTTCGTAGATATTTAAAAAATCCAACTTCAAAAGCAATTCTGTTTTCTAATTCTTCTAGCAATGAAAACAACCTGCATAGAATGTGAACCATAAAATCTAAGGGACAAATTATGTAGTCAGGCACAAGTGATTTGGCCACGTGATTAACTCAGACCAATAACTTTTCCTGCATATCCCTTCACCTAGCTCTAGCTAGCATCTGCCAGAACATCAAACATGATGTCTGTGGTATGACGTCAGTGTCTGGGGAGGCTGACCAGAAGGGCGAGTCGACCGGAAGGGGAAACAGCGCAGAGGGAGCCTCGATCGGCGTTCGTGCCCTTTTCGAACGGGGCTGCGGTCAGGACAAGACGTGTTAAGCGACGGTCTAGGTTTGGGAGAAGCAGCTGCTATACCTGGTGTACCTTGGGTCGGCGCAAGCTTCAAGGATCGGATACCGCAAGACGGACTCGCAGTCGAGGAAAGGAAAACCGAGGTAAGGCGATTACATCTACTCGTACGCACACACCACAATGTCAGCATCAATACGAGACATTCACTAGTTCCAAAAAGACGTTGTTGGAGACATTAGATAACATATTCTAACGATACACCTCACACAAAATGAAAAATAGAAAACAGTAATCGATTGATAACGATTAATTCTTTCACATTGCTGCTTGAAATTAAATCTAATGACACCAAGGAAAAAGCAATGTAACATCAACAAACTGCAAAGTCAACCTGTATGTATTCACTAAAAAAAAAAAAAATAATAATATTTAGTATATTTTAAGCATACCCACGAACAATCATGATTTTTCTATTTGTCCAAAACAAGATACAGCATATAACATTTAACCCAACCATTTCTCCAATTCCTTTTTCTTCACATTCCACTCTTGACAACATAACAGTTGCTCAAAAGTTGCAGCGCAATGGGATCGACCCGTTATGGTGTTTATAAACTTCACGACAAACATTTTAATATAGCAGAGGTAACTGGTGACGCTCGTGAGGGCGCTTAGTTGTTCCAGCGCATCACCTTGCCATCACCCGCGGCAGCGCAGCAAACGGGCTGGCGTGCCTCAAAAGTCATTAGAGATGTTACCCAGCACCCCAAAACTTTCTAATTCGAATCATTTCCATCGACAAAGTTCTCTCCTTCCGTCGCGGTTTTAGAAAAAAAAAACGTGTGTGATTTATTTATAAACAGCTAAAAGAAAACGAATACTGGTAAGCCGTTCAATTATTTCCCTTGAATATTTTTATTTACTGTTTTTACATTCTAAACTTGAAGATTACCTATAGAAAACCTCTGCTTCATCGTGAGGGCAAATATTTAAACTTTTGAAGCCAGTGTTAGTGATATACTGTTAGAGAAATTTATCATTTTGGTGAGAAATTATTGCCAACGAAAGTATAGATAAACACTGCGGAATTCTTAGCTA
>NC_068996.1:27439578-27440063 GCF_001194135.2 Octopus bimaculoides | reverse complement strand
TTTTTTTTTAAGTCAAAGCATAAAATACAAACGTTCCTGTGCTACTTCGCATTGGTCAATACATAAGACCAACTTTAGAAGCCTGAAGAATATAGCTTATAACATTTGACCTCATTCAATTTTCCAACAAAGACAGGAATATGAAGTTGGTGCAATTCATCACTTTAGGATCGAATTATCTCCAGAAAAAAGTTTTAAAGTGCGTTAAGATGGTCAGCACATATGTTCACCTCTGATGAATTTTTAGCTATTTTCAGTGTCCAAGCAGACACGCAAGAACAAAAGGTAGCAGTCTTTCATTTTTACCAAAAGAAAGCAGTTTACAATCCAGCATTAACGAGATACGGACTGAAACCATTTGAACATCAATTATTATTACTCTAAAGCACTGTTTCGCATAGCAATGAGCCAAGTTCAGCTGCGCAGATAGTAAGGATTAAAAAAAAGACATTGCCATACTTTACCATAAAATGAAGAATGCTCGA
>NC_068996.1:27436185-27439478 GCF_001194135.2 Octopus bimaculoides | reverse complement strand
AAAATCTAAGGGACAAATTATGTAGTCAGGCACAAGTGATTTGGCCACGTCATTAACTCAGACCAGTAACTTTTCCTGCATATCCCTTCACCTATGACAGCATCAATACGAGACATTCACTAGTTCCAAAAAGACGTTGTTGGAGACATTAGATAACATATTCTAACGATACACCTCATACAAAATGAAAAATAGAAGACAGTAACCGATTGATAACGATAAATTCTTTCACATTGCTGTTTGAAATTAAATCTAATGACACCAAGGAAAAAGCAATGTAAAACCCCCAAACTGCTAAGTCAACCTCTGTGTGTATTCACTAAAAAAAAATATTTAGTATATTTTTAAGCATACTCACGACCAATCATGATTTTTCTATTTGTCCAAAACAAAAAAAGAATCTAGTACTTTATCAAATGCATTCGTGTAAGTGACAAAATAGACAAAAGGCATCAACATATGTTAATTAAACGAACAAACAATGTATTGGATTGAGTTATAGTTTCCAATATTTGGAAGTAAATTTTAACAACGCATTTCGAACTTCAGATGTTTTAAAACTGAAACGAATGCTTTTGAAAGAGCCTCGTCTGTCACTCATATTTAAGCAGCACATCATAGTTTAATATTAAATTTCACTTCCTTAAAATGGATGTGTATATTCGACATGTGATGTTGTGAGAGTTTAAGAATGGAAAAAATGCTACAGAAAGAGCGTGGAAAATATGCAGTTTTAATGGCCAATGTGTCATTACTGACCGTCAAGTTTGAAATTGGTTTTCAAAGTTTCATTCTGGAGATTTGTCATCGAGAGATCAACTCCAACCAGGACGCTCATCGATGAGGATGCTTTAAGGGAATTATTGAAATTCACTCCTCAGAAAAGTACTCAGGAATTAGCAATTAACTAAAACACATCCCAATCCACCATCTGCTGCCACTTGGAAATAGAAGTCAATAAGCTGGGTGCTTGGGTTCCCTATACTTGTAAGAATAGGGAAGATCGCATGTCCATAGCGACAAATCTTCTTTCAAGGCAGAGAAATGACCCGTTTCTCAATAATATTGCAGGTGATGAAAAATGGATCTTTTATGACAACGTTCAATGCGAAAGGTATTGAACTTTGATAAGGATAAATCTCTACAACATACCTCAAAGACTGACTTCCATAGAAGGAAGGTTATGTTGTGTGTATGGTGGGATCACCGCAGTATTATTCATTTTGAAACCACAATCAAACACTAAATGTTAACTTACTCTCAACAACTGCAACGTGTGCATGAAAATCTTTCAAGAAAACGCCCTGCACTCGTCAATAGGAGAAACATTGTGCTTCACCATGATAACGCAAGGTTACTGTCAGCCAGAATCATGCAGGGTCCATCATTTTCACCAAACCTTGCACCAACTAATTTCCATCTTTTTCGATTTCTACAAAATGCTCTGATGAAAATATTTTCTCTAAACTATCACGTTTGTGAAAACGTTTGTGAAAAGTTCCATGTCGAAGCTAGCTGAATTTTGCTTGAGGATTATCAGGAAGCTACCTAAGTGGTCACTCAAAATAATGGCAACTATAGTGACAATTGAAAATATTTCTTTGTAAAAATTTTTCATGAATGAAGGTGTTTAGCAAGACCGGAAATTATTTATGACTCAACCCAATATATCAACTGTACGCTATTGAGGTTCATACTGTTCGTACAGTAGGTGAATTTCTAGAACTGCATGCTGACCCTTGAATAAATATCTAATAAATATCTGTTGAATTTCATTATCATTTCCATCGACAAAGTTCTCCTTCCGTCGCATGCTGTTTTAGAAAAAAAAACAAAAAAAAACACGTACGTGATTTATTTATAAACAGCTAAAAGAAAACGGATAATACTGGTAAGTCGTTCAGTTATTTCCCTTGAATATTTTTATTTACTTTTATACCCCCCTAAACTTGAAGATTACCCGAATAATATAATGCTATAATTTATTATCGAGTTTCTATTGATTAAATAAAACGAACGATTTTTCAAGGTTGTAACTAAGAAACATGCAAAGCAGTAATTAAAATGAAAAAATAAATACCTTTCTCTTGTTCATAAAAGAACATTTAAAACGTAACAGCATGTTTTGAAAGTTGAAGAACAGAATATAGAAAAACCTCTGCTACATCGTGATGGCAAATATTTAAACTTTTGAAGCCCCATTGAATACAACATAAAATATGACTTCAGTGTTAGTGATATACTGTTAGAGAAATTTATCATTTTGGTGCGAAATTATTGCCAACGAAAGTATAGATAAACACTGCGGAATTCTTAGCTATTTTCAGTGTCCGAACAGACATATGGGAGACAAAACTAGCAACCTTTGAAAATACATTAGTGGGGACGATTCGCTCGTCACACCGAGCTAAACCTAGTCATTAAGCGGACCCTGGCTCAAATTGATATCCCCCTCATTTCTGGAGTCGTTGGGGGTCATTCATGTCCTTTACTGTCGCAGGTAACTCATTTAGGATATCACAGTCTGTGATTCCTTTGCACCCTCCCACATCCTGGATGCTGCAATTAATAGGAGGGTCATTGCTTCCGTAGCCGAACGGAAGAAAACCCTGAAGTATCGGGACCTGACAGCGAACTAGCTCTTCCAACCTGTAGCATTTGAGACGTTCAGAGGGACTGGGCCACTAACCAAAGTTCTTGTCAACGTTGGCAGCTCGCCTCATTGAGGTGTCAAGTGATGCCCGTGAGGGCGCTTGGCTTTCCCAATGACTTATCCTCGCCATTGCTCGTGGTAATGCTGGGAGCGTGCTGAAACATTGTGGTGTGGACCAATGATTTAAAAAAAAAAAACAAAAAAAAAACACAAATTGTTTCAATACAATTTCAGCAAAGATTAGGAAAAATTAGAAACTTCTCATTTTGAAAGAAAAATGTACGACAAAAAATATACAGTGTTCATAGGACAATTGCTTTTGAAATTCTATTTCCCAACTGAAAAAACAAATTAGCCACTTAGAATTTGAACTAGAAAATTTAGGGGGCAAATTATGTAGTCTGGTACAAATGATTTAGCCATGCTATTTAACTCGTAAAATTGCCAACTTTTTAACAATAGCTGAGGTATGAAAGCAAAGCAATTATTAAATTTTAAAAATTTCATCACAATTTTCTCAGGAAATAATGAGTCGACTGGAGAGAACCCTTTCTTTTTTTTTTTTTTTAAAGTCAAAGCATAAAATACAAACGTTCCTGTGCTACTTCGCATTGGTCAATACATAAGACCAACTTTAGAA
>NC_068996.1:27434945-27435983 GCF_001194135.2 Octopus bimaculoides | reverse complement strand
AAAAAGGGGGGGGGGAAGCAGATTATTTCAAGAGGGGAATTATTTTCATTCATTTTGGAGGGAAGGTAATGCTGGTACTTTTTCTTAAATTAGCAGTTTTCTTTTGGATTTGGTTTGCAAGATTCTTTTTATGTGATTTCGTGTGTTGAAGCATATTCTGTTGTGTCTGGGGAGAGTCATTTTCTTATTGTGCCTTGAAATTTAACACACTCACCGGTAAAATTTCCACTTATTTTTATTTTCCTAAAACTTTCGTTGCGTCTTGCAACCTTATCAATAGTCTTGACAGTCAAGACCATTGATAGCAATTTTCAGAAACGACGATAAACCGAACATACTGTCGGCAGGTTTTATTTATATACAAAGCTCTCCAGTAAACAGGTTCGGGTTAAAAATTGAGACATGTAACGTGACCAACAACGAGCTTACAATTCGACATTACGAAAGCAAAACAAGCTTTTGTTGATACCTAAGGGAATTTGACAAATGAAACTTTAGGTTCCACGAGTACTTCGAGGGTCACTGTTTCCGTAGCCAAACGGAACAAAGTCCCATAAGTACTGGGAGCTGTCAGTGAATCATTTCTTCCAGCCTTTGGCATCTGAGATAGGCTGAGCCGCTAACGGTGAAGTTCCTGCTATCGTTGGCGTCGCTTTAGCGATGACTCCTCACCTCCCCCTTTTCGGAACCAAAATAAGAAATTTGCAGCATATTAGGAGGTCAGGGTACTTGAATCCACACAAAAAATCCGAGTTTTTTTTTGTTTTTTTTTCTGAGTTAAAATCGTGCAGGTGTTAATACAGAAATTTACCAAAAAATCTGATTAGAGAAGTGGTCTCTGCTAAGTTTCCATGTGTGAAGAAAAGCCATTAGAGACTACGATATGATATAAAGTAATTTTCTTGAAGCAAGAGATAAACGACCGAGATGATTTCGCCGAACGGTTTCAGTTTTTGATTGCAGTCCCCTTAGCAAACATAGGTTCGATAGCTTTGGAATCTTCTATGGAATTAATTATTCAATAAACTTCTAGTTCGG
>NC_068996.1:27432978-27434273 GCF_001194135.2 Octopus bimaculoides | reverse complement strand
CATACCTGTTAAACAAAGGAGCCGGAAGTGACATCAGCTGAGTAATGCAAATTTAGTTTTATGGATGTAAAGGCAGGACACTGAAGATATTCGACCTACTAGAAATGGCAGTCAAATCTCTCTCAAACTACACTCTGTCATCTTAAATAAAGGAAGACACAATGAATAGTGCTGTCTAATATACACTTTGCTCCAAAAATGAAAGAAAATGAACAGATGGAATAGCTCATGTAGTTATACATAATCTTAATAAAAAGTGTCGATTATCAGAATTCTTTGATCATAAGGCCTGCTCGATCAGTGTTCATCTGGTATTAAGCATTATATTGAGGAAGACCTCACAAAATGAGAAATTTGGTACAAGGCTGGCAGTTTTGAGGGTAGGGGACAAATTGATTGCATTGGCCTTGATTACTAACGACAGTGGAAGAATAAAAGGTTAAGTTGACTTAGGCCGGATTTGCACTCAGAACAAAAAGAGCCTGAAGAAATACTGCTAAACATTTTTGTCTGACGCACTAACAATTCTTCTACAGATAAGCAAATTGAACTTTAAAAAACAAATACAAAATGAAAGAAACTATGAAATGACAAAAGAGCATAACTCGGTGTGTGTGTTCATAGAATGTAGCATCTCTCTTCAGGAGGTGTGGACAATATCTGCCTGCAAAAGATGTAGCTATCACCCACACCGCCTTATTGTACATTATTCATAATAGGGATGTTGTTAATGTACAACAGAAATAACAGGGAAACATAACCAAATATGGAGTAGACATAATGATGTGTAAGTGAGAAAGAGTGAAAAAGATAGAGGGTGGGAGAAAGGGTGGAAAGGAAAGGGAGAAGGACTCTAACAGATGAGGGTTGACAACAGGAAGAGCATCCAGCTTTAGAAAATAATCTATCTTAACAAATTCCATCTGACCCATGCACACACTTAGAAAAGTGGAAGTTAATAATGATGACATTGACAATGATCTATGCAAACCTATGTCCAATTGTTTTTGTCTCTTGAGATGGCCTAAAAACACTATATGTACATGCACCCATTCTTGGCATATTAAACAAAGGGGTATTTTAATCAACAGAATATTGAAATAAAACCTGTTTTAGTTACAGAAATGCTATTTGTCTAAATTAAATCAAGTTCTAACCTTCTATGTATCTCATTTTGTCTTTCATTTTCAGGTGAAGACTGGTTGTGTCCAAAAGGAAGATGTAAACATGGTGGAAGATGTTGTCAAATAAAACGTCCAGGTGGAAGACGAACATTTAAATGTGAATGTATTGCT
>NC_068996.1:27430720-27432696 GCF_001194135.2 Octopus bimaculoides | reverse complement strand
AGAGAGAGAGAGAGAGAGAGAGAGAGAGAGAGAGAGAGAGAGAGAGAGATGTAGTTCTTTTCCTTAAATCAAGTGCTGATATCACTCAAATACTAATATTTAGCAGGGCCATGGTAACAGTACTATAGGCATTAAAAAAAATCGATGCACTGTGGCCCCTACATATATAACATATAGATTGGCATTGAGAATCTTTATACACGTATTCCTCCTCCAGCAACTGCCTAGTGTACCCCGACTTTAAAGCTGGGCATGTTTATCAACCCTGAAGAGAAGTTGATGAACAACAGAGAGCAGAAAACTATAGATGTTTTTACTTGCATATTCACATTAAGTGGATAGATTTGTAAGTTGATCAGCTAACAAAATCATTAAAGTGTTGGATAAAATCTGTGTTCTAATTTCAAATCCTACCAAGATCAATATTTCCTTTCATTCTTTCAGGAACAACAATCCCAGTTCTTTCTCTCTCTCTCTCAGTTATAGCCTGGGTGTTTTATTGGGTCAAAAGTAAGAGGGCCAATAGAGTCTCTATGTCCACTTATAACTATATCACCAATGAAAACAAGTGTGTTGCAGAAATAGAAATTTCTTCCATGTCAGCTACAGTTTGGCAAAGTGAAAGTGATGTTTAAAAATGTATAACAAATCTAGATTTAGTTCCAAATGAACTGTATATGATTGATTAACCAAGAAATATCCCTTATCTGGTGGTCAATGAGGAAACTAGGGATAGAAGAATGGTTAGTGAGAGCTGTGTGAGCCATGTGTTAGAGATGCTGTCAGTAAGGTGAGGGTTGGAAACGAGTACAGTGAAGAATTCCAGGTAGAGACAGGGGTCCACCAAGATTCAGTCCTCCAGGCAATAACACAGGAATCAAGACAGGATGCCCCTGGGAGCTCCTCTATGCTGATGACCTTGCGCTAATTGCTGAGTCACTATCAGAACTAGAGAAGTTTCAGGTGTGGAAGCAAGAACTAGAATTGAGGACTAGAATCGAAGGGCCTTAGAGTCAATCTAGCTAAGACCAAAGTCCTAATAAGTAGGAAGGTAGACAAAACACAAACCCCTTCAGGTAGATGGCCCTGCTCGATCTGTAGAAAAGGCATACGTAGAAACTCTATAAGAAGTACCCAGTGTAAGCTATGGACACATAAGAGGTGCAGCAATATCAAAGGAAGGCTAACTAGGAAGTTAGTTTTTGTATATGGCAGATATTCAGGAGCAATAAACACTGAAAATGTGCAGAAAGCAACTTGTGCTACATTCCAGGGAGAAAAACTGGATGTAGTTGATAGCTTCCGCTATCTGGGTGACCAAGTTAGTAGTGGGGAAGGGTGAGCTGAAAGTGTAGCTGCTAGAATAAGAATAGCCTGGGCAAAGTTCAGAGAGCTCTTACCTCTGCTGGTGACAAAGGGCCTCTCACTCAGAGTAAAAGGCAGACTGTATGACGCATGTGTATGAACGGCCATGCTATATGGCAGTGAAACATGGGCCGTGACTGCTGAGGACATGTGTAAGATCGCAAGGAATGAAGCCAGTATGCTCCGATAAATGTGTAATGTTAGTGTGCATACTCCACAGAGTGCAGCTACCTTGAGAGAAAAGTTGAACCCAAGCAGCATCAGTTGTAGTGTGCAAGAGAGACGATTGCACTAGTATGGTCATGTGGCAAGAGTGGATGAGGATAGCTGTGTGAAAAAGTGCCACACCCTAGCAGTTGAGGGAACCTGTGGAAGAGGTAGACTCAGGAAGACCTGGGATGAGGTGGTGAAGCACGACCTTCGGACATTAGGCCTCACCGAGGCAATGACTTGTGACCGAGACCTTTGGAAATATGCTGTGCATGAGAAGACCCAGCAAGCCAAGTGAGACCATAATCCAAGGCCTCTGCCAGGGGTGTAGCCAGCCCACTTATGTGTACCTTTCTTTCATTGGACACTAAACTCTGCTTGCGAAGACCTGTTGAGGCAAG
>NC_068996.1:27428729-27429921 GCF_001194135.2 Octopus bimaculoides | reverse complement strand
TATACACACATACACACACATACACACACACACATATATATATATATATATAGGTAAAATAGAAGTTGAAAATGCACTGAGAATAGTTAAAATAGTTTTTATTATTATATTTAAAGATTTAACCAGTTTCATAGTTTACACTGATTTTCAAAAAGTTGAAATAGAGAGATGTGGCTTATGTGGCAGCTGTCTTGCTTCTTACTAGAGTTTGAAGCTTGCCCTATTATTATAGGGAGTTCATGGCTCAAATTAGTATATGTTTTGAATAGGATGTGATTGGTAGAGGATAGTCATATGATTGGTCTTAGAAATTTTTGTGGGTCCCCTCTACATCCATGTGTTAGTATCAAGTGACAATGTTTGGTGTCATAAGTTAAGGCTGACACGGTTGACTGAACATGTCCAAACAATAAATGCATTGAATGTTTTCTGTCAAGTGTTTGTAGAGAATGAACACTTGATTAAGCTTATAACCTTTCGTTTCCTGCTATGTCCATGCGTTAGTGTCACATGACAGTATATTTTGTGCCTAAAAAGAAGGCTGACACATTTAGTTATAATCAAGGCAGTCCAAATTTAATCTGTCTGGTGAGAAAGTGGACAGGAGTCATTTGTGTGTAGCGCAGTGGCTAAAGTTTAGGTTCTTAGCTGTGTAGGTTCCATATGATAAGTGGTAGAATGAGTTTTGCGTGAATAGTTATTTGTGTATGTACTCTGTTAAAGTTAAATCTTGGCTTGTACTTTTGTATGAAAATTTTTCTTTGTTTATCTGTGCTTCATCTGTGGTAATCAATAAATATGAGAGGACCTTAAGGCCATAAGATCCTTTTGTATTTATTGGATTCATTTGAGGACTTCCCTTTTAGATTATTGTGAACTGTCATCTCATCAGCATGAAACCTTTTTGATTTGACTCTATGGACTTATGCAATTCTTCATCTGACTTTGATTTTGGCACAGAATTACACAGAATTACTATAATATGTATATACATGTTTTTATATGTTATATGTTTGCATATTTATAATGGCTTATATATACCCTTTGTGTTTAGATATATGTTGGATTTAACGAGTATTACCAACCTTGCAATTTGTCTCTTTCTAATTAATACTTTAGTCTAATTGCTCAATAAAATGAGCCCTACGGTGTTATTTCTTGAAAAGAGTACACCTCTTTGATTTTTCATTAC
>NC_068996.1:27424737-27428719 GCF_001194135.2 Octopus bimaculoides | reverse complement strand
TAATTGTATACAATACAATTATAATTAAAGACACAGAAGCTACCATGCCTATATACTGAAAATAGATGTGAAATATGTCTAGCACTCAAAATTTTCACTTTACTGGTTGAATTCAGGAAAAGTGGAGGGACCAAAAATTCATAGAATAATTCAGAATTATTTTATGAATTTTGGGTCAATCCACTTTGATCAGCAAATGAAAAAAATAATCTTTTAGGTAAAATTCATATATAGAGATACATAATTGTATAGAATGCAATTCTAATTAAGAAGCTACCATGCCTATATGCTGAAAATAGATGCCAAATATGTTTAGCCACTAAAAATTTTCACTTTACAATACAGACAAGTTGATATCATGAATGCTGGCCACTGATAAGATATGTTAATTTTAAAGATTTTATCCTTTAATTATGTTTATATATATATATATATATATATATATCATCATCATTATCATCATCTTTTAACGTCCGCATTCCATGCTAGCATGGGTTGGACGATTTGACTGAGGACTGGTAAACCAGATGGCTACACCAGGCTCCAATCTGATCTGGCAGAGTTTCTACAGCTGGATGCCCTTCCTAACACCAACCATTCTGAGAGTGTAGTGGGTGCTTTTACGTGCCACGGGCACAAGGGCCAGTCAGGAGGTACTGGCAACGGCCACACTGAAATGTTTTTTTTTACGTGCCACCTGCACAGGAGTCAGTCCAGCGGTACAGGCAATAACCTCACATATACAGTGAGAGAGAGAGAGAGAGAGAGATAAACATATACAGTAATCCTTTGACATACCACAGTTCACCTATTGCGGTTCACCTCTCAAATCCTTGGTGGCGTTGTTTTCCCATTGTAATAAAAAAAATATATATAAATACTAAAAGTAATTTTAAAAAATATACAGTACAGTACTGTTCGTACTTCACAGATTTTCACTTAACACAGGAGTTTGGGAAAGTAACACCCACAATATTCGAAAGATTTTACAATACACACACACACACACATATATATATATATATACATACATACATACATACATACATACATATATATATATATAATTTTTTTTTAGTTTCAGCTCAGACCTGTGGCCATGCTGGAGCACTGGCATTTTGCTACACTGTTATTACTGAGAACCTCCTCTAATATGTGGCACTTGGTGAAGAATGGAGTTTGATGTAGCTACCCTCATTTGCACCTTGATTTAAAAATGCATACATCTACTTTGTGCAGGTTCCTCAGGCTCTTTGGAAGAATATTAAAAAGCTGTGGGCCCCTGAAACCCAGGCTGTTACAGTAACTGGTCCTGAAGTGCAATGGCATTGCTGGGACCTTTGGCACTATGCAGTGTCAACCCATTCTGGCATTGGTGTCGCTTTCGCTACTTTTGGGATGTTGGTTGAGTCGATTAGCAACCTTTGTCTGTCGTCTCATGAGGATCTTCCTCTCCCTTGGAATCTTGTTCCTAGTTGTTTTGGCCTTGTGCTCTGGGACATATTTCTGGCATATGGCTTGCACAACAGACATGAAACATTCTAGTTTCATGTCAATGTCCGGTGTGGAGAGACATTTTGGCTAGTCCTATCTGAGGATCTCTCTCTGGATCGATTTCCAGTCTGCTTTGTGGAAGTTCAGATTTGAGAGATTTTGGGTGCTTCCTTTAGACTGTATGTCTCTGGTTTCTTTCGGCCCAAACATAGACAGCTCTATTATGTTGTGATCCGAGACTAATGTCAACGTCACTTTCACATCATGAATGATGTCCATATTGTTTGTGAAGCAGAGATCCAAAATGATATTCACCCTAGTTGGTCTGAGTACAGCTTGCTCCATGAATAGGGCATTGGTGAGGTTGAGCAGGGACTCCACCTGTGCTTGCTTGAAATGAGTCATTCCTGAGAGTATGAGATCTTTGGGCCATTTGACATTGGGGAAGTTGAAATCATCCATAAGAAATATGCTCATTTGGTGTTCCAGTTTCATGAGGATTTCTTTAATTCTTGTGAGGCAATCTTCAAATTTGCCTATGTGGTTTGGAGCACTATGTATTGCATATGACTATATTGTGTTGTCTAATGTATAAAATTAAAGTGTCACATACTGAATTTGAGTATGACAGTAGGACCTGGGGTGTAAGGTCATCACAGATGTATACAGCAACTCCACCATGGCTCCTTTCCCTTCTGTCTGTTTGCAGTATGGCATATTTTGGTACGTGTACTTCAGCATCCTCTATATCAGGGCTGAGGTGAGTTTCCGCGAGTGCTATGCATAGGGCTTGATTGCATGCAGCAAGGTCTCTCAGGGAAGAAATATTTTGCTTTTATTATGATGCAACAGGGCCCCAATATTTAGTAAAAATATTGGTGTGACAACTGTACAGGCATTAGGGGAAGCCATCCCATGTCTGTTGACTGTGGTGGTCTTGTACAGTGATGGGCAAGGTTCCTTGTTTGCGCTTGGTGCAGCCAGGTCAGCTGTTGCACAGTTTTTTGCGCCATGTACAAAAGAGATTCTTGCTCAGCTGCTGCCTTGTGCATAACCTCTGAAGAGCGCACTTCTTTCATATAGATTTTCCTTGCAGACGTTTGTTGTCTTTCCTCAGGGAAGTTTTTCTCCTTAAGGCCCCTGTAGTTTTGGTGGGGTCTCAAGTGAACAAACCAGCAGTTTTTGCCATCTTCCCCATGCCAACATTTGCCTTGCAGGTGAAATCTGTAGGACCTTGAGTCCCTTCCAAATTTCTTCTTTCCTGTAGGGTTTTGGATTGCATTGGATCCTCCAGGGGTTTTCTGTTTTTTATTTGGCAGGTTGGGGTTTCGGTTTTGGTTGTTTCATTTTTGTCTTTTCCTTTTTCTTCCTTTCCTTCTTTATGCTTGTGTTCATGTTTTATCCTTCCTTTTGCGGTGGGAACTTTTTTCCTCTGGTTGTCCAATGGGGTGAGGGCTCCGTTCCTTTGTATGGCCACTGACACAGAGGGGCTTCTAGTTGCTGCTTCCTTGGCTCCCCTATCCTTTTTGCCTGGTTGTTTACAGGGGTGGGGGATCCATTCTTTTGAGGAACCACTGGATCAAAGAAACTTCCAGGTTTTGTTTCCTTTTCATCTTCTCCATCCTTATCAGCCTTGCCACAATAGTTTTCCATTATGACATTCAGGGTGTCGATGTGTAGTCTGATGAGCATATAGGATCGGAAAATTCATTTTTCTTATGCTCTATCTGATCAATGGTTCTACAAAAGCCATTGTTTTTCAGTGCAGCAGTGATGATCTTGTTTGGCGGATCATCGCTAGCAATCATCCATGCTCACAACAGAAGATTCAATTCTTTCTTCTCCCACGTTGGTGCCATCTTCGTTCCTTAAGCCCAGAGGGGGAGTAGAAGACAGAGAGGAAGTGAGAGATAGAGGGAGGTAGAAAATAAGAAACACAGAGGTGGGGAATAGGGAAAGAGAGAGGGAGTGTGGGGTGTTAGCGAGACAGAGGGAGGTAGAGGAAGGGGAAAGAAAGAGAGACAGAGTGAGGGAGAGGTAGGGAATAGAAAGGGAGACAGGAAAGGATGAAGGATGTATGGGAAAGGGAGAAACGGAGTGAAAAGAGGGGAAAAATAAGAAGTATATGAGTGAGAGGGTGAGGTGACAGGAAGTGAGGTAGATGTTGAGAGAGACAAAGGAAAGGAAAGAAAAGTGAGAAAAGAGGAAGATATGAAAAGGAGGGAAAGAGATGAGAAAAAGAGTAAGATATGGAAGAGAGAGGGAAAGAGGTATGTGTAAAGAGTGATAAAGGGAGGGAGAGAGGATCGGGAAAGGGAGGAACATATATGAGGGAAGGAGAGAGGAAGAGGTAGGTATGAACGAGAGAGTGGGAGAAGGTTACGAAGATGTGTAGGAAAACACACACACACACACACACTCACACACACACACACACTCACACACACACACACACTCACACACACACACATATATATATATATATTAT
>NC_068996.1:27419592-27420800 GCF_001194135.2 Octopus bimaculoides | reverse complement strand
ATATATATATATATATATATATATATATAAAGCAATAAGAAAATGGAGGGGAATATGAGGTACTCATCAACTTGCAGATACTATATTCCGTTGATTAATCTGTTTATTTTATAACCAAAATGACAAAAAAGACAATATACACTTATGACATACCATGTCATATCAACAATTAAAATTTCAAATTTAATGGACATCTAGTAATTGATGTTCCTCATGAATTGTTCAAAAGCAACCGCAAATCCAGAGTTGACATCTGCTCTTCTCTCCATTCTCGCTAACTCATTTCACCCTTTTTGGATAGACTTTTGACTGGTGACGAAAAATGGATCTTCTATCGAAATGTTAAACGTCATAAGCAGTAGCTTGGTAAAAGGGAAAAGCTCAACTACAACTGAGAAGGGAACTTCATGGGAAAAAGGTTCTTCTCTCTATCTGGTGGGATTGCAAAGGAGTAATTCAATTTGAATTGTTACCACCTAATGCAACAATCAATGCTCAAGTCCACTGTCAGCAATTAGAGCGTTTGAACCAAAGCTTTGAAGAAAAAAAGACCCGCTTTAGTGAATCGAAAAGGAGTGATGTTACATCAGGAAAATACACGACCCCACACTGCAAAGATCACATCACAGAAGATCAAAGAGCTTGGTTGGGAAAAAATTCCTCATCCACCTTATTCTCCCAACCTTGCTCCTTCAGACTACCATTTGTTTCGTAGTTTACAGAATCACTTGGGGGACATAACTTTTGCAAGCCAGGAGGAGGTCGAAACTGACATTTCTGAGTTCTTCAGTTTGAAACTAAGAGTTTTACATTGATAGAATTAAAAAGCTTGTAAATAGATGGAAGGAAGTCATAGATAATCAGGGAAAGTACATTGATGATTAAATTTCAATTAAATATAACATTTGATCACTTGTTTTCTTTATTCAAAATTCAGACAGAACTTATGGGATGACCTGATATATGCATGAGGGCCAGTCACACGGTACTGGCAACGACCACACTCAAAATGGTGTTTTTTACGTGCCACCTGCACAAGAGCCAGTCCAGCGGCACTGGTAACGACCTCACTCGAATGATTTTCTAACGTGCCACCGGCACAAGTGCCAGTAAGGCGATGCTGGTAATGATCACGCTCAAATGGTGCTATATACGGGTCACTAGCACGGAAGCCAGACAGCTGCTCTGGCAATGATCACACTCGGACA
>NC_068996.1:27409892-27418124 GCF_001194135.2 Octopus bimaculoides | reverse complement strand
TTATATATATATATATATATATATGCACTTGTTTATCTATACAATATATAAGTTTTGTATGTTATCTCCTGCTTAACACTTCATATTGTGTTATAAAATACAAATGTTCTATACACACACACGCTAATAGAATTTATGATGCAAGACAAAAATTAATACAGCATTGGACATACATTTTTTATTATATTCCTTATTGTTCTAGATTTAAATCCTATCAACTATCTCAAGTCCTTCAGAGCTTACCTGAAATATATCTCTCCTCTGTGCCAAAATTTGAAATTGTTAATATCACTTATGAAGACTAGTGGAGTTGCAGGATCAATAAAATGACTGATTGAATGCCTTTGGTATATTGCTTTGGACATGTATGTTTTGAGCACAGATATTTTTGAGATCAACTTTGTTTCTTAATATTCCAGGAACATCAAACTAGTGGCAGTCATATATAGCTGTCAATTTTTTAAAAATAAACCTACATTTCTGACTACAAAATTGTGGACTTGGACCCATGTGAAAAATATATTTTTATTATTATATCCTAATTAAGTACTAAATTGTAATCGAAACCAAGATTTTGTATCTATTTACTCTATGTGACAAATTGTTCTATTTTAATAAAATATAATTATTAGATCAAATGAAATTAATACCTATATATACTCATACATAAGCAGTTAGAACTTATTGTATTAAATAGTATGGTAATTATCATTAATCCTTTTGAGACTTGCCTGAAACTGCCTCTTGATTTATGACAGAGTCACCATTGACTCTCCGTGCAATATTTTTAATATATCATGAGAGGCACCAGTGACTCCCAGTGTTGATGTAGTGTATGAAGTTACACATTACTGTGGTTCAAACTGTATTATTCAAATTTTAGGCAATGAAAAGAACACATTCATTTGTATTTCTTGGATGGTTTTTAGTGTGAATCTATGGAAGCTGAGATAGGACTTGCTAAGAAGAGTGCATGTCACTGTCATCTCCATCACGTAAGTCAGTGATTCTCAACCTTTTCCCAGCCATTGCCCTCTAAAATCTATTTTTGATGTAAGCTAATTGATAATCGCCCACCAAAAGATGATAACAAATATTAAATATAATGTAATTATGACTAATCAACACTAAAAAAAATTTGTACATGTAAATGCAAAAGAAAATCAAATTGAGATAAAACTTTATTCTAAATTTAAATGTAGAAAAGGACTAATTAGTGTGAACCTTGAGATTGGTGATGTTCAGCAAAAAATTCAATGTCAGGCTTAATGCTACTCAAACAAGTATGAATATCTCCACGTGAAATAATGTCAAATCTGTTTCTTTCCTTCTGCAAAATGTGACCGTCTTTTTCGAAATCCAGTTTCGACAAGATATGATGTTGGAAAACACAAAAGGATTTTTGACATCTGTGACCACAAATTTGGATATAGTGATTTTAGAGCGTCTGATTACCAAAATTCAGTCAGCCTTTCTTTTTTGAACTTAACTTGAAATTCATCATTACATTTCATCTTGATGACTGCCTCCTGGATATTTTCATGTGCACTGTGAGGATCACAATTGAATGGGTCAATCATCCATGGCTGAATAGTGAAGTTAAATAAATCGGCAAATCTGGTTTCTAAATCATTTTTCAAGGCAGACAGATGGTCGCAATAAATACTAGTGTCATTTTCACATAATTTGATTTCTGCTAGTTCGGGCATATGAAACTACCTTAGTTTTGAATTAACTGGAATAAGATTGAGTTTTTCAATAAGCTCTCATCACCTGTTTACTGTCTATCAGCGTTATCATTTTTTCATTGCAGCAGAAGAGAGACCTTGTTCAGCTTACAGAAAATCCAACTAAGATAGTGTATGTTCTTTTGAGCTTGAATTTCAACGGCTAAGTCTAAGTGTCCTTCTATTTGTAAGAACACAACTATTGTATTAAATAAGTTTACAAATCTTTCCAATTAGTTGCCTTTGGATAGCCAATGGACATTGGAATGCAAAGTAAGTCATATATTGTTCATCAGCATTGACACAAAATTTTCGGAAAAGACGGTCACATTACTGTTAGATTTCATTTGTTTATTGTTTTTATAACAGTGTTCAATGACTGATTTAGAATAGGGTTTATATTTTTGACTATGAGGTTATGCCTGTGTAGCACACAAACTAGAATTTGGGGGCACAAACTAGAATTTACGGAGATAAATCCTTTGTGTTTCCCAACGGTAGACATTGCACCATCTGTAGCACCTGAAACTAAATTTTCATAGTATGGAATTTCTTTTTCTTTAAAAAATGTTTTCACAGCAGAAAATATAGAAGCACCCGTTGCATCAGTCTCCAACAGTTTTACAAATAATAAATCTTCTTGTCATACACTGTTTCTATCAAAGTATCATACATATCCCATTAAAAGGGCCTTGTTGTCAATAACTGTGCTTTCATCAATTTGAATAGAAAAATTCGTTGTTTTCAATCTTTGAATTAGTACGACTTCGATATGACCTGACATTTCATCAATTCTCTTACAGATAGAATCATTACTCAAAGGTAGAGCTTTAATGAGAGATGAAGGCTCTGCAGGCTCAATAATCTTTTCAGCCACTGTATGTGCACTACCTGTTTTTGCAATGATTCTGTAGGAAGCAATCAGTTCACCATCATTAATTTTTGTTTATTTCTTAAATGAGTTAACAGTATTTCGGTTTTCAAAATTAGTTTTTCAAAATATTTGATAGGCTTACTGACTTTTACGGGGTGTTTTCTTCTCATGTGGTCAGAGAGTCGAGAGGGCTTCATGGCTTCATTGGATAAAGATTGATGACACATGAGACAAAAGGACTGCTTTGGGTCTGTAGAGTTTTTGATAAAACTGTATTGTAAGTACTCATTGATATACTATCAACACTTATTTTTCCCCAAGCCTGCCATAGAAAGTGGGTGAGAACAAATGCAAATTAGTAAACACTAAACTGACTATTATATATGCAATTTGACGGTTTAGAGAGAGAACGTCAAATTCAGGAGAGCGCCGTATATTCAATGAATCACACAGCCCAGTGGCCAGTGCCTTAGTAACAAGGGTAAGAAATTCAGTGATGAATGGACCATTATAAATCGGTGAACTAAATCCTGAAAGAAAATGCGTTTACTGAGGTGCATAGTTACTGTATTTGAATTAAGAAAGAGTTGGTTTTATGGCTTGACTGCAGTTATCGAAAAGAGTCCTTGTTATGATGCACTGGATGCATGATTGCCTTTTATACAGTCGCCAATCAAAGATTGCATTCATTAACCCTCAAAATTTGATTTTCGCTGATGTAAGTGATGCCCTTCATAAAGTAATTTTTAAGAAAAAGAAACCATAAAATAAACTGTTGAAAAAAATCATAAATAAAGGGGAAAAAATATCCATAAATGGAGGTATAATGGATATTTTAATACTTTATGACGTGTATCAGTGGTACTCCCACTGTACAAAATGAATATATTTGTTCTGTATCATGGGAATCACCAATGATACCCATGTTCTAAATCAATGTGGCAGTTTATACAGTGAACTAAAATGTATGTATGGTTTTAAACAATTAAAAAACACTTAATATATAACAAAATTAGACCACTAGTGCAAAAGAAAATATGGTGGAAATGGGCTTGGTTGGTAAGGTGTTAAACATATTTATATTTTAATAAAAACATTCCAATATAATTTTGTGTGAGAACGTTTTATTTGTACATGTAAATGCAAAAGAAAATCAAATTGAGATAAAACTTTATTCTAAATTTAAATGTAGAAAAGGACTAACTAGTGTGAACCTTGAGATTGGTGATGTTCAGCAGGAAATTCAGTGTTAGGCTTAATTCTACTCAAACAGGTATGAATATCTCCATGTAAAATAATGTCAAATATGTTTCTTTCCTTCTGCAAAATGTGATTGACAGTACTAAATCCAGTTTCGACAAGATATGATGTTGGAAAACACAAAAGGATTTTTGACAACTTTATAATAGATAAGTTTATATGAATAAATCCCTCCAAATATGTTATTTAAAAAATTCATTAATCCTCTTGATACCAATTTGCCTAAGATCACCTCTGGCTCTATGATGCAAACTCACTATTTCAAAATGATCTATATTAAAGCCTCCCTACAGTTCTATATTTAAGAGATGAGGAATTATTTACATTATTTACATTTGATGCAAATATCTCCTTCGGGTAAAACCACCAACAGAAGAGAATATGACCAAAAACTGTGTGTACTCCATCCCATGCAGCTGTGGAAGATTATACAAAAGCGAAACATGCCGCCCCCTCAAAATAAGGGTAGAAGAACATTGCAAAGCTGTGACACGAGGAGATATTGATAAATCGGGTATAGCGGATCATGTATGGCAAAATGGAGACCACCTCCCCCTGTGGGATGAAGTTAAAATAATAGACAGGGAACACTGGAAAATACGAAAACTAAAAGAAGCAGCACATATGCTAGGACACAACAACCTCCTAAGCAGACCAAGTGCAGATATGAATAGCATATGGGAACCGGTATTGAGGAAGGATAGAAAAATAATAGATTTATAAGCCCTAAAATTCACTCCATAATTGCCCACAGGCATATGGCATAGTGGTTAATAGCGCGGGCTACTAACCCCAAGATTCTGAGTTCAATTCACGGCAGCGACCTGATTAATAATAGTAATAATAATAATAATAATATAATAATAGTAACATCGTTAGGAATAAGAACCCAGGTTCAAAATTTCCCCAAGACACCTGACGAAGGCTGGAGGGTATATCAGCCGAAACGTTGTGTTAACAACAAACAAGATGAGGACAAATATCCGTCAAATGTAAATAATGTTAAAGCCTCCCATCAAAATTTCCTATTAATGTCCCAGAGACCAGCTTAATAACGAAATCATTTAAATTGTTCATTACTTTCAAAATTAATTGAACTAAAGGCAGTGTATTTCAACAGAAATTTCTAACAAAAAGGCTAAAGCATACAGACATTATTTCCTTAGACGCATGGTTAAGAAACATATTAGAACTTTTAGGGGTATTTTGTACATTACATTCATTTAAGGACATCTTTGTTTGCTGGCTTTAAACCAATCAATAAATTTTATCTGTCAAAATTGGTAACACTTGTATTTCTTTTTCTAATTTTTTTTTATTAAAAACAACTTAGAATAATGCTTCATTCACATGCTTTATATTCCATTTTTTTTTCTATGCTAGCATTTGTTTGATGCATACATATTATTGAAGCATTGTTTTACAGCTGGATGTCATTTCTGTTGCAAATTCATTGCTGTTTTTCAAGTAAGAGAGTTTCCATTTCATTCATTTTTGAATATGCAGAGTTAATGAAAAATTTGCTGACTGAAAAATGTCAACAAACGGCAGAGTCCTAGCTTGGCTGCAGCTCTTGATGTGAAACTAGTAAAGGAAAAAAAAAACAAAAAAACTAACATCCATATCTCAGGAATTTTCCATGTGAAGCACAGAAGGAAAACATTCACACAAACATCATCATCTTTTGATGTTTATCTTTCAGGATGGCCTGAGTTGGACAGGATCTAATGGGTTCAAGGACTACATCATACTTCAATGTCTGCTTTGGCTTAGTTTCTATGGCCGGTTGCTCTTCCAAATGTTAATCACTTTACACAGTGAACTGGGCATCTTTTCATAGTACCAGCACTAGTGAGGTTGTTATGCAGCTTGCAAGATTAAAATTACCTTTGACTAGGTAAGGGTGCAGGAGAAAGCGAGGGGCTTTATGCAAGAAGATGAAAGGTTAAATTATGAGAAGAGACCAGAACAGAAAAGTCTTCTTGCTGTAGAGGAGCTACACAGCTACTTACATTATAGAAGAGAGGGTGGGAGTGACTGGTGTAGAGCTAGAAAGAGATAAAAATAGAGATGAGGTGAGGAGAGAGGAACAGGTAGTATGGGTGTGTAGAGATAGCAAGAGTGTATAGGGAGAAAAGTGAGTGGTGGTTAGAGATGGGGAATGATTAAGGGAGTGATTATAATGAGTGAAAACCCAGTACTGAAGGATGATAAATATACATGGAAGAGTAGGTGACAACTGTAGAGAGTGAGTAAGGTTGAGGGGTGAATGTAGTAAAAGGGAATAGGAGGTGGAGGAGATCAATGATACATATCAGTTGGTGGTGGGGAGTAGATGATTGCCAGTGCAGAAAATATTAATGATATGATAGACAGAAGGATGAAAGAAAGAGAGAGAGTAAGCAAGCAAGAGAGAGATGAGATTCATCTTAGTAAATTGCAAAAGTGTAAAGTTGGGAGAGAGAGGTGTAGTGCATGAGAAAAGTGACAGATATATGGTGGTGAAGACATAATCTGGTGGCATAGAAGAGTGATTGGAAATGTGAATGGAGAAGACAGTATTAAGAAAGAAAGGATTTATATCAAGTTGAAATGCTTCCAGGTTGTAAAAAAAAGATAAGTGGTATCAAGGAGAAGCTAAACCTTGACGGACTCCTACCTTCACACTAAATTTGTCACTGAAATCATTGGTGATTCACTTTATTTTGTATTTTTATACATAACTAGTACTCAATAGGCTTTGTTCAGTTTCTGTCTACCAAATTCACTCACACAACATTGGTCAGCCTGGAGATTACAGTAGAAGATACTTGCCTAAATGCCATGTAGTGGGACTGCAAGGGAAATTTTTTAACCATATGATGTACACATGCCTACACATCTGGAAGCAATAATGTCAAGCAAGTTTTAATTCATTCAAAAACTTTCATGAAACTTCCTGCAGAATTAAACATTTCTTTTTAAACAAAGAAATTAAATTGATGAATTTTAAAGAATAAAATAATGGATGAGAAAAGTAACAGATTCTAGATCTGTTGGAATAATTTGTGAAGAAGGTGAGTTGATGAGAAAGAAACAAGTCCCATGACAGTTTTTACAGATTAGGGAGAGAATTGGGAACAGATTTAATATCTCCAATGAGTTAAACACTGAAATCATGATGTAAATGTGATGCAACTGGTAATGTTGAAAATGCATATGCTACAAGAGAAAATTATTTTAAAACCAACATTAAAATCATATTCTGCTAATATTGAAAAGCATAAAATATATATAAAAGAGGCCAAGAATCATCTTGTCTGAGTATTGAATACTAAAGCATTTTGCATTACAATCAGAGATGTAGATGGAATTTTAAAAATCTTTTATCCTTTGTTTGTTTGAACTGTGACCATTTGGTCAAACAAATCAAGACTTCTTACAGCTAAATTTACAGGGATATAAAGAAACCAACACTGGTTGTCAAGCAATGGGCAAACACAACCCCTCTGTTATATATATATATATACAGCAGGCTTCCACACAGTCTCCATCTACAAAGTTCACTCACAAGCCACTAGTCAGTCTGGGGTAATAATAGAAAACACTTGCCCAAAGTGCCACACAGTGGGACTGAACCCTTAACCAAATGGTTACAAAGTGAGATTCTTAACCACACAGCCATACCTGTTTATTTTCAAGCAGTTCTGTGCAAAATATACATTTTGGTTAGACTTCTACTTTCAAATTACAAACGTATGCATAACTTTGGAGACAGAAATCAATAACGCAGCCAAATGTCTCCTTTGAATGTGTATCATTCGTTAACATGCACCATACTTGCACTGATTGTTTTAAATGCTTGTTTAATTGCAAGCAGACACTCCAACTTGCTACCTGTTTACTGTTAAAACTGGCCATTCACACTTATCCTCCAATATCATTACAAAAATAAACAATCCCACCATTGGAATCATGATGCTGCGACATAATGCATGATTAATTCAAAACGACGTGAATAAATAAGCCTTATATTTGATACAGTAATTTAAATACTCAGGTTAAACCCAGTGCTACAATGAGAATGTGACAAAAGGGTGAGAAGGTTGTACCTGCAGCTGGCTGGTACTCATAGCTGAATACACTGGAGCAATTGCAAATGAAGTGCTTTGCTCAAGGACAATACATTGTCCAATTCAGTAATTGAACCCATGATGTTATGATCATGAGCCAAACACATTAACCATTCATGCTCACCTAAATGTTATATTTTCATGAAATATTAATTACTGCATGTACAGCAAGTCAATTTCTGTTATCTTTAGATCTTGCAGTATTTTAATCCATCTTACACAAAGAAATTCAACCTGTTTCATATCAACCCAAGACCAC
>NC_068996.1:27406476-27408235 GCF_001194135.2 Octopus bimaculoides | reverse complement strand
TTTTTATTTAGAAACTTATTTTATGTTTTATTTTCTTATTGAACAAGTCTGTCTTTAAATCCATGCAGTAAAAGAATACAGGTTTAGAAAAGTTGGAATAGAATACAGGCAGGGTAGTGGTGAGGGATTGTAAAGCAAGAATATGAAAATAGGAAATATATTAAGTGATGAATCATGGATAAAACCTCCCCACATCACCCCCAGTGTATTACTGTTGGTTTTTTTTTTTTGTTGTTTCCTTTATTCATAATGTATTTGATTAATATGTGCTTCTCCACAAATATATTTGGAGGATGATAGCAATAATACAAAAAAAAAAAACCTTGCAGAGACTCCTTATCATAAGCAACATCCTTCAATTTTATTGTTGTAGATTGTTGACCAATACTTAATTTTGTTCAAAATTAAATTTGTTGTTAAATTTTCTTTCAAAAATAGGTAAAAGAACAGAACAGATGAATGTGATAGCTGTTTAGCTGGAACTTTCTCAAACAAGTTTAAAGAATAGGAGGAGGAGAACTCACAAAGTGAACCTCACAAATTTTGGCTTCCAAGGATTTTTTTAAAGTCTTTGATAACACC
The DNA here is from genome assembly GCF_001194135.2 of Octopus bimaculoides. Taxonomy (NCBI): domain Eukaryota; kingdom Metazoa; phylum Mollusca; class Cephalopoda; order Octopoda; family Octopodidae; genus Octopus; species Octopus bimaculoides. Next base: position 27,407,653 of record NC_068996.1, on the reverse strand, counting down.
ATTACAAGCCAGCCAGGCAGATTAACAAAGAAAATGTTGTTTGAGCATTATGTGTTTGTGTGTATGTAAGAGCATTTATGTGTATAATTGCTAAGAGGTAGATAATTTTGTAAAAATTGTTAAAATGCAACAGTGTGTATATTAAATGTAATATCAATTACTGTATATTTATGTACGGATTTATCACATCAAGTTGTGGTGAGAAAATATGATGCATTTATTTTTTGATGACAAAAAGAAAAAGGGAAAGTTCAAAATATTTGTGTGTGTGTGTGTGTGTGTGTATGTGTGGTAGGAATATTTCCAGAAAAATTCAATCATTCTGAACTCAATAAGAACTGTCAATATAACAGATGTATAAATGTATTCTTCCACCCCAACCACCCTGAATGTTTATTTTGTATATTTGTTCATGAACTGTTGTAATACAGCTAATGGTGGTTCCTGTATCAACTAAATTAATGGCTACGGCAACTACTTTACAACTTGTCAGAACAATGTATATTGCCAGCCCAAGGAGGTAATTAACAATAACTGAATCATGACCTCTCATCTTTGTTTTGACGTGATGGTGGTCAATGCATTGTGAAGAAAATCCTACATATTAGCCATCAAAATGTTTTATCTTATATTCTATTGACCTATCATCAGGTCTCATTTAAATTTTCACCAGTAGAAACCAGAATGTCTTTTGTTCTCAAACAGCCAGAATACCAGCTATGAAAGCAATCTGACATTGTTAGTACAAGAAAAAAAAAAAGCTTAATGTTAAGTGAAAGTTAAAAGTTACATTTAAAAGCTACCACTTTCAACCAAATACACTGAGACTTATTAAAGAATTCTTTTGCGTTTGTTGTGGTGATAGACATTAACACCCCTGTGTGATTTCAAGATGGACTCCTCGAACTCTTATAAAGAGTAACGTCATTGTTTGAGACGACAGAGGGCATTTGGAGTCTCATGTAGCAGCTGTCAAAGTACATCATGTGAATACATTACTTTACCTCTGCTTTATTAAATCATATATTGAAACGCAAGACTATAAAAGCATCCAATGCTAAAAGTTCTTCACTGATATTCCTAAAAATTTTGTATTACAAATAATACCAAAGAACTGCTGAGATATCTTAAAATCTAAACATTATACCCATCTATACACCAATTTGAGCTTAAGTAG
>NC_068996.1:27405255-27406466 GCF_001194135.2 Octopus bimaculoides | reverse complement strand
GACTCCTCGAACTCTTATAAAGAGTAACGTCATTGTTTGAGACGACAGAGGGCATTTGGAGTCTCATGTAGCAGCTGTCAAAGTACATCATGTGAATACATTACTTTACCTCTGCTTTATTAAATCATATATTGAAACGCAAGACTATAAAAGCATCCAATGCTAAAAGTTCTTCACTGATATTCCTAAAAATTTTGTATTACAAATAATACCAAAGAACTGCTGAGATATCTTAAAATCTAAACATTATACCCATCTATACACCAATTTGAGCTTAAGTAGAGGAAGACACACTACCAACAGGTCTTGAATCAAGTAATTCAGTATTCGCCAGACAGACATGTAACTGACTGAATATATACCACACTACTGAGGTTGTGCTTCCATTTTTGTTACATTATCTAGAATGTGACTTGGAAATATTTTACTTAGATTAACATCACTGATCAGCCATCTAACACTTTCAGATTAAGCCATTTCTACCAGTATCTAGTATATCAAGTTGTCAATCAAAGTTGGGAACAAGAATTATCTACATGCATATATAAGTTCAGTTAAAAAAAAACAAAAAAAAAAAAACGATAAGAACATTCATGTATTTGGCATGAGAGAAAAGGAAGACACACACTCAGGTTAGTGTAAATGTTACTGTCATTGACCAGCAAGTAATGATAGACATGATTCAAGCAATGTGAATTTCTTGTTTATTTTTTTCAATGTCAAATTAGTGTTTACATAGGTGTAATGATTACTCTTTACAGAAGTTTAGACACTATAAAGGAATATTTATATAATTGTTTCTAACGCTTTAGGAGAGGAGGGAGGAAACAGTCCAGTCCATTATATCAATCCCTTGTACTTGATTGGTACTTTTTGATTTAGCAGGTGAGAAAGTCAAAGTTGACCTTGACAGGATTTGAACTCAGAATGCAAAGGGCAGGACAAGCACTGCAAGACATTAATTATTATATGCCCGATGCTCTAACAATCCAGCCAGTCCACCATCCTTATACGAATTATAATATAATATATAAACATATTACACATTGCATGCACTAACACTAGACTAGCAAATGAGTAAATGTATTAAGACTTTTCAAAATGGCCATTTTGAGTATATATCTAACAAAACCGTTCATTTTTGAACACAATAAAATTCTGAGATATTATGTATCTATTTTACCTAAACTGTTCGCTAAACCTAAAATTAT
>NC_068996.1:27399744-27405091 GCF_001194135.2 Octopus bimaculoides | reverse complement strand
GTATGTATATATATAAATAAATGTATGTATGAGAAATATAACACAATTCAAACAACTAATAAGAATTAAAGGAAAGAGTTTAACCTCCCTACAGTTTTCTCAAACACTCCATTTTATGTAACACATTTTCAACACACCCAATAAATTTAATTTCTATTATCTCTCTATCTGTATTGTATATTTATATTTCATTTTCATTACTTTACGGAAAAAGCTAAAAAAAAAAAATTGAATAATGATAAGGAAATAGATAAATATACAATGCAAACAGGGAGAGAAAATGAGATTTCACTCTAAAACTAAATAGTGATTTCTCTTTTTTTCCCTTTTCTTTAAAAAAAAAAAAAAAAAAATCATGAAAAAGTATTGCTCTGATACATGGTATAGGGGAAAATAATGACAAAAGTAATTTTGAAAAGGTACTAAATTTTGCAAAGAAGGTAGCAGCAGTTAGAGAGGAACATGGCTGAATAAATAGGAGACAGACTCGCCATTGTGTGTTCGCCTGATGGCTTCGGCAAGCATCATTGATATATCAATACACTGAAAAATAAAAATAAAAATAATTAAAAATATTGAGAGAGAGAGAATACAGAAAAGATGTCAGAAACAAATGATAATGTACAAACTTTACTATCTTAGTTAAAAAGAAACCTGACTGGGATACAAATAGAACTTAGAAAGCAGATATATACCAGACATTTACCATCTTCTATGAGTATGTATGTGATTTTCTTTAATCTTCAACATAAAGTTAATTATTTATCTCCAAGTCAGTCGCATTTGAGCAAGGCTACTCAGTATTTTTTTCTTTTTAAGCATGGTGCACACAGACATTATTCAGGGTCCTTGCTTTAACCCTTTAGCAATGCTAAACCAGTCATACCATGTCAAAATATTCAACCTGTTTTATGTTCAAACCAACCAGATCCAGCCTCTCATATCTTCCTTACAATTTCATTCTAAAAAAATAAATCATATCATTGGAATTTTGAAGCTACAAGACAATTCATAATTAATCCAAAACAATGTGAATAAATAAACAAGTAATCTGAATGCTAAAGAGTTAATCCTTTTGTTATGATATTCCTGTTGAGTGGAACACAATTTCAAAATTTAGTTGCTGTTCCTTTGGACAACACTATTACATATTGATTCCCATGTCCAGAATCGCCATAATCAATCACATTAGATTCACCAACACCCACTCTCTACTATCCACAATGAATCAGATCATAACATACGCAATGAAGATGATATATTTCCAAACAACATTTTACTAATCAATTTAAATTTTATTCACAATAAATTTTCTCAAAAATATTCATAGATAAATTATTTTTAATGAATTAAAATAGAGAAAAATTGAATGAATTAAAATCCTTTAATGAAGAGAATTCAATATTTATGTCAACAAGTTAACTCCAGATCAAAATCCTAAACTTGACTACTATTTAATAATCTAGGATGGCATCATCAGATGAATCCTCTCTTAAGAATTTGCACTATTATAGTTCTTGCTTTGCCTGTAGTGTTGGACAATTTTAAAATATAGAAAACAATTTTATTAGCATGACTATCTTCCCTTCTTTAATCAACCAAACCCCACAAGTACCAGTGATGCCCACAAGCATCACTTCTCAATTTATCCTAGGGTCCCAATAAGATGTTAACTTTGATATGTGTTCCATTATATATTTTTTTTACCCACAATCCAGTAGGGGATCGTTTTAATAATTTAATCTCTTAGTTTATTCAGTGTTCAATTTTACTTAAATACATGGTAAATTTCAGATGTAAAAATCAATAGAAAAATGAAAAAAATTTATAAAATACATAACGAAAAAGTTCTAGTGTACATTAATCACATTTTAAATTTCATAGTATGCCAGTTCCCAAATGGTTCACAGAAACAAAGAGACAACCCACAGGAGTGTAGTGTGGATCTTGCAAACATACCATCACAATGCTCCAGTAAGTCATCTGGGAGCCAACATATTAAGGGATCATACATAGCAACCATCACTTATGTATACAAACAGGACTAAATATTTCAGTACATGCAATAAGCATTTGTATACTCTTAATATGCTTTCATGTGCTGTAAAGATTGGAAGCATGTATTTTAGTGCCTCCCAAACCTAACCAATAAGCAAGACAATTATCAAATTTCCTTGAAAATATAAAACAAAATGGAAGTTTCACTACTGAAGAGGTAATTCAGCTTTTATCTTGTAGTCTTAATTTGGCTAAAACCTCTGACAAACCAGACTGAATTGTTAGATAATCACTATATTAACTTGTCTCTATAAAATTATGAACCCCAATAGCGGGTAATGGAACCTTTTTATGTTCCATGTAGCAGCTAAACCTCTTTCAACAAATACCATACTGTCTATGAAATGACAGATCAATCACATCAGCTAGCCATGAAGCCATAAACTTTAGGACTTTTCTTTTCTTTTATGTCAAAAACATTGGATAAATACAATTTGTATTTACATCTCTAGGATATTCCATCTGTTGATTGTGCTTTGTTAAGGTTTGGGGTTGTTATTGGGGAGGGGACACACTATAGTTTCACTTAGACAGAACAGGTAACTGCTTCAGAGCCAAGAAAGCAATATTTTTGCTCATAAATATAAATTTTATCCTAGAGATCATAGCAATTTAAACAAAGATATAAAAAAATTACAAGTTGTACAAGTGATATTGGAAATTATTTTTCTTTAAAAACTGAAATAGAAAAAAGCATATATATATATATATGTGTAAATAAAAAAATAAAGTGCTTGTATTTAGCAACATTCTGCTGTTAGTAAATATTAAATGACTTTTTGAAATATTTAGAAAAAATGCAATTTTGTCAATTGAAGCAGCAATACTGAAAGTTTTGAAGAGAAATCAAAAAGGAGATGAGTTTACAAAATGGATTTTATTGATTAAAAATTAAGGGAAAGGCACCAAGAGAGAGGAAGAAAAAGGGAAAAATCATCAAAATATGTCTAGAAGGAAGAGTCAACCTGTACCCTTTGACATCAAACTGATTTCTTGGACAACAAACATTATTACTGATTCTCCTGTAACATATTTTTTTTGTTAGCACTTTCATAAACTAGGTACCATGTTCATGGTTTGTAAATCTCTTCCGCCAATACCAACATTACTAGAGAAAATATTACATGCATGGCAATATTTAAATTTATGAGTCACAAATTTAATGACTACAATGTAAGCCTACACAAAAACTGAAGGGCCAAGTACTGCATATAATATTACTGTCACAAAAAGCTTTTAATTACCAGTTCAATCAAATGGTTAATGCTCCCAGATGCCATGTCAGTTTAAAATCTGGCTTTCACACCAGATAAAAGTAATAACTATGTACAACTCCCACTCATAACTGAATGGAGATTATTCTTGAAACCCTCAACATTAATTCTTACAATATCATTATATATAATCAATATTTTTATGTGTCCAGGAAATTTTTTTGAGTAGCAGCCCCATGAATTATGGATTATCATCAGGTGGGCTACACTTCTACAAAAAATTCAAGACAATTTTTCATTAGGTTTGCCATTCAGAAAATCCCATGACTAGTTTAAACAAAACTTACTGACATGGATTTTCTATTGTTTTTCTTGTCACTAGTTCATACACATTGAAAGTGAAGCTCAAACTACAGGACTAATTTACTAGAGAATGTAAACAATAACTTTACTCATGAAGCTGGTTCCTGATAATAATGATATTGACACACACATATGTCTGTGTGTATGTATATATTCATATATATATGGTCTGATCAATAAGTATCCAGACTGTTGCCATAGTAACGAAGCTACAACACACAGTGAAGCCACTTAGCACAGATTGGACCTCAATCTCTGCTGCGCACTAAGTTTTAACATTCTTGCTCACTTCTGCTGTTTACAGCAGTGTTTCGAAGTAATGTGCTATCGTTACATTGACTAGGACAGAGAAAGTTGTCATGGCAATATCTGCTCAGAAGCCTACGCAAAGTTGCAGAAAGTGTATGGAGAGGAGTGTATGAGTGGGTTAGACGTTTCCAAGATAGCTGAGAAAATGTCAATAGTGACGAACATTCTGGGAGATCCGCAACCAGCAGAACTGAGAAAAACATTGCAGATGTGTGTGTGTGTAGCTGTGAGGGGAAATTGTCAAATCACCATCCGTGATTTACATTTCAGTTCAGTCTATTATCACTGAAGATTTGGGTACGAGATGTGTGTCTGCCAAAACTGCTTTCAGCTGACCAAAAAGACACTTGGAGTTTCAGTTGCACAAAATCTCCTTGTGTCAAGAACAGTGAAAACTTTTTGAAAACTTTGCATAGGCCTCTGAGCCAAATTCACCAGCAAGCTTTTGGTAAAATTTGATGCAGATTCTGTCATGGTCACATGCTACACACATTATTTCCAAACACTGCTGTAAAAAGTGGAAAACTTAGTGCACATGCACACCAGAGATAAATAGTCAATCTGTGGTAAGCGGCCTTATTTTGCATACTTTAGCTTCGTTACTATGGCAACAGTCCAGATGTTTATCGATCAGACCATATATATATATACATACACACACAAATTTAATATAAACAGCGAGGCACAATGTGCTACCATAAAGGCAAAATATAATCATCACTGAATGTGACTAAGGCTGTCAAGTTAAAATGCTCTTAATGCTGTAGGAAAAGCAGATATGTAAACATTTATGCTGATGGGCTACAATCGCCCCAAACACTGGTTGAAGAATTCTTTATTATTATCATCATTTAGCATCCATTGTCCATGCTGGCATGGGTTGGATGGTTTGACTAGGGCTGGCAAGCTGAGGGGCTGCACCAGACTCCAGTCTGATTTGGCATGGCTTCTACAGTTGGATGCCCTTCCAAATGCCAACCACTCTAAGAGTGTAATGGGTGCTTTTATGTGCCTGTTACGTTACACTGGCATTGGCCACATTGCCTTCGTAAAACCCAATGCTCAAATGATGCTTTAAACGTGCCAGTATCAGCCATGACTACAATTTCACTTGGCTTGATGGGCCTTCTGAAGCATGGCATATCGCCAAAGTTCTCAGCCACTAGTCATTGCCTCCATGAGGTCCAACATTTGAAGATCGTGCTTCCCCACCTCGTCCCATGTCTTCCTGGGTCTAAGTCTATCACAGGTTCCCTCCACAGAGATCAGCACTTCTTTACACAGCTGTCTTAGTCCATGTGCATCACATGGCCATACCTTTATATATATATATATATATATATATATATATATATCATCATCATCTTCATCATGAGATAGTGAGTTTAATTCCCAGACTGGGC
>NC_068996.1:27379120-27399734 GCF_001194135.2 Octopus bimaculoides | reverse complement strand
TTCACTCAGCTGTAGAAATGGGTTGCGACGTCACTGGTGCAAAGCTGTATTGGCCTTTGTCTTTCCCTTGAATAACATCGGTGGCGTGGAGAGGGGAGGCTGGTATGCATGGGTGATTGCTGGTCTTCCATAAACAATCTTGCCTGGACTTGTGCCTCGAATAACTTTCTAGGTGCAATCCCATGGTCATTCATGACTGAAGGGGATCTTTACTCTTTATACAGTGTACAACAGACTTTCTCTCAGTTTCTGTGTACTAATTCAACTTAATATGGTATTGTTCTGCTTGAAGCTGCAGCCAAAGACACTTACCCAAGACACCATGCAGTGGGGACCTAACCTAAAATTATGAGGCTATAAATATAGCCAGGCTTGCCTGAGCACACACACACACACACCAGTTTTGCAATATATATTAAGGCATTTCAGCATTACTCAAGTTAAATAATAAATTTATTTGCTGTTTATAGTAGTTTCTTTCATTTAACACCAATCTTCTAAAAGAGTAACTTATATCATTTAATTTAACCAGAGGAAGATTTTCAACTACAGGACTAATTACGATAATCCTTGTAAGTTTCAATAAGAGAATCATATGTCAGCTGTAGTCAAAGGTAACAACAAACTTATCACAAAAGGCCCTATTCTAAAACATTAACAAGTTTTGAAAAGTGAAGAGAAAGCTATGTTTTAGAAGTTTAAATTCATCTTAAGTAAATTTTTAATGAAATCTGGTGAGATCAGTGTAACAGAATAAGAAAAATTACCACACTGACACACATTTGAGATTGTTCTATCAATGAGATTCCATATGTCCTTGATGGTACTCATCAAGGGCTTATAGAACAAAAAGAAACAGCTGAATTGAACAAGCTTGTTGTTGATAAATATTATTCACACATTTGAGCTGCTGTTATGTAATTCTTTTTTAAATTACCTATAAATGCAGTTGGCAAGATATGGCTGACTATACAAAACCTTTACAGAGCTGTAATCTGAATGTTACACACTCATACACACACATCTATATATATATATATATATAAATGTTGACTAGTCAATAGAATATCAAAACAGAATGAATCATAGCAGAACCAGATAACCTGTGAGCATGCAGTTATAGTAATCACTCATTACTTCATCTCAGTAATAAGTTCTACTTGCTCATCACCACTACTGCCACCATATATCCTAATGAAATACCCACAATTCAAATGGTTCTGTCCTATTACATGGTACCTATTTATGGCTAAAGAGACAAATCTAGTAATCTGAAATCCAAGACCATCAGTCTGGTGAACTAATGCCTAGAGTTACACTATTTCGTCTCAGTCTATTTATTATATGTTAAACAAACAGGAGAAAAGGGATTGTCATAGAGGCTGCCTCAATTACATGTTATCAAGAACTACTGTGGACAAAGTACAGAATTTTCAGCACTATCTTAACATTTTTATGTTAAAGTACAAAAATTAAATATTAAAAACACACATTAACAGTGATAAATTAAAAATATTGAATTAGTAAATTTTAATTCAGCAAAATAGAAAAAACAAAAAAATACCAATAATCAAAATTCAAATCATAATAAATGACCCTCAACAGCAAAAGGTTGACACAGGAGTAGCAGAAATTAGACTGAATTTGATTAGAGGGAAAGTTTCATTTTCAAAAGCTGGTTGTTTAGATATATCCTACATCAAATGGTGTTGGTGAGGAAAATAAAGCTTTTTGATTTAAAAAACTGTACAAAAATCCAAACCACATGCAAATAAGTATTTTTTCTTTTCTTCATAAATTTTCAATAGTAAATACAGTCCAATACTGCTATTTAAATAATGTACCAATTTACCTGTAAGAAAGGAAACATGGTTTTTCTTGAAATTCACCAAACCCTATTAAAAGTAGACTCGTTGGATTGTAAATATTCTTCAAATGCACCAAAAATTATCCCAAAGCCTTTTAAGGAGTATTAAGATTATGGAAAGTTTTTATGAAATTGTAACCAAACGTAGTCTTTTTCGCCAAGACCATGTCAAAAAGATGGAAATCCTTTAGTCTCAGACAATTAACATTGGTCCACAAAAGCAAAGCAGAACAAATTACACCATAATGATTGGCACTCAGCCACAATAACAAAATACACATTCATTCTGAGCACACCAAATTATAGAAGTACTCAAAGATGACACCATACCTTGCACCCAGAAACAATGTTATTGTCAAGCCATGCAAATAAAATAATAATTGAAATTAAAAACTTTTCCTTTTAAAATCCCTAATCAATCCTCGCTGAAAATAATTATACTCTCCCCTAGCTACCAATCAATAACAATGTTCCCTTACAAGTTCATGGAAAAAACGTGTAATATACATATCATCATCATTGTTTAATGCCTGTTCTCTATACTGATATGATTTCAACAGCTGGATGCCCTTCCTAAAACCAACTACTTTATGGAGTGTGCAGGGTGTTTTTTTTACATGCTATCTGCACAGGTACATTTATGTAGCACTGACACAAGTGCATTTTACACGGTACCAACACCTGCAAGACAAAGATCTCTCAGCTGGGGGAGGGGGGGAACAGCCATAAAGGACATGACAATGTATGGATGGCCATGATTTTACTTACAGAATCTGATTAAATTAAAATGTCTCATATTTCACATGTCTTCAAAGAAGCAAAGCAAGTGGCTGGTTTATTGACAGGAGAACTAGCAACATTATTACAGGGGTCTTTTATAGAGGGAGCAAACGCATGTATTTGTGTATATATATATTTATATACACACACACAGGGTGATTGAAAAGTAACTCCCATATTAAAATACTTATAAATTATTTATTAATTGTAAATTTTTCTGAAATTTTTGTTTTTTTTTTGAAGTATGAGAATTTAATCTGTAATATTTTTTCCAGATTCATTACTCTGTTTGAAATTTATTGAGCTCTATAAACATGGCTGAATAACTTACCCTGCAGAAGCATGCCTAGCTAGTGGCATGTTACGAAGTTTGGAAACCTGTTGTGCAAAGATGGTGGAAGACCATTAGAGGAATACATGCCCAAGTTAACACAAAGATGATCAAGAATTGTCCCGCAAAACTCATGGCTTTGAAGAAACAGTTACCCTTCCAAGTCCAATGACCAAGAGACAGTACAAGCAGTTCTAGAAATGCTTATACGCAACCCAGGGAAGTCAATTCAACAAATAGCAAGGGAAAGAGGGCTCTCCTTTCACACAATACAAACTGTGCTCAAGAAGCCTAAATGACATACTTTGAAGCCACACTACTGCCAATCACTCTCAGCTGAAGACTGCAACATTCGCATGGAGTTTGGAGAGACTATGCTGGCTTTGTATGAAAATTGGCATCCTCTAGACCAGGGGTTCCCAAACTTTTTGGGGTTGCTGCCCCCTCAACACCCAGGCCACATTCCTAGCACCCCCAAACCAACTAATCACCACAAACATAGACCTCTTTCTGAAGCAAATTCAAAGCAACTGTATTTAACAAATAAAACTTAACCAAATGAACCCATTATTTTGTTGTTTCTACATGAATCACTACCCCATTATTGCCCCACTTTTCTTCAACACCCCCTTGGAGCTTTCCGCCACCCCCAGGGGAGCAATGCTGCCCAATTTGGGAACCACTACTTTAGACTGATGATTTCACATCGGTGGCTTCGTGAACAATCACAACTGCTATTGTTGGGCAGGAGAGGATCTTGTTATCTTTGACAAAATGCAGAATTCACCCAAAGTAATGGTGTGGTGTAAGATGACTTCGGACAGGATTTCGCAATACCATGAATGCTGAAGGGTACCTCATTATGCTGCAAGATGAAATCTGGTCAGCTATCAGTGCTTGGGGGAATATTGAAGATTTGATTTTTATGCAAGATGGTGCCCCTTCCACATTTTGCTCTTGTTAGTCAATGGCTGAATGCCCACTTCCCCGAGAGATGGATGGGTCATCATGGTCTAAATGAGTAGCTAGCCAGGAGTCCTGGCTTAATATCCTGTCACTCCTTTCTTTGGGGTTGGTTAAAGGAACAAGTCTACTGTACCAAAACAAAGACTTTAGAAGAACTTGAAGGGCAAATATGATTAGTTATGTCTATCATCCACAAGAGCTCCTGGTGAAATTAGCTGACACAATTTCTGGTCAACTCAAGAAGCTGGTGCAACATCTGGAGCTCATATCGAATCTTAAATAAAACCTCATACAAAAAGCTTTCCTCTCATATCTATTTTTTTGTAAAAATTACAATTAATAAATAATTTATAAATATTTTAAAATAGGGTGTTACTTTTCAATCAGTGACAGCAAGTGTGGATAGTTAACATATACAGAGACAATTTTAGCAGAGATGACACAGATTCTAGTTTCTGGATAGATGAAATTAGCTCATACACAGTTGAGGGCTAACTTGTCATATCCAGATGTCTAGTTATTTTGTAAACTCATTTTAAAGATACCCATAAACCAAACACATAAAAGTAATCACTGACCCTTAAAGTTCTATATTGCAGAAATCTTAACCTACACAAAACTGCAGCTTAAATAGCATTGTTACTTCAGTGTGTCAAAAACTGGAATTAAGAACTCTCCTGTGCAAGAAACAAAACTTAACGATATTTTAGAAAGAACTTCCCACTTGCACCACGTTTTTTTAAAATTTATTGTTTTATCAAATAAATTTCTCTAATCATTTTCTCCCTTCAATCTTCAAGTTAAAAGGTATCTATTACTTTAATATGTAAATTAGAATTCAGAGTCATTATTTATTACTTATTAATAATTAGGAAATCAATGCCCAGGAATCTTGTAAATATAAGTGGAAACACTTGTGTAATCGACCTAACTGTATTCAATCTACCTTGGCAGATGAAAAGACATAACAAATAAAAGCCAGTCACAATGTACACCAATGATCATTCTGTCGTTTCAACAATTTCATCCAGATTCATGCAATAGTTATATTATGATGTTTTTTTTATAGGCTAGCTGCTTTATATCAGAATCTCTAGTTTCTAAGAGGATCAAGAAAGATTTATATAAACAAAAATCCTAAAGAAAAACCAGTTTAGATTGACCCTATTACTTAGCCCACAGAAAGGGAATATTGAGAGATATTGGTGAAATGAAATTTCAAACAAAATTTTAAAAAAAAAAATTCTAAAGAAATCACCTTTTTACCACAATTTGAAAAGAGGCTTCTAATGCTCATGTCTACAAAGAAATATTACCGATCAAATATTGCCCAATTTATAAACATGGATGGGATAGAAAATGCATATTTAATAGATGTGTATGAATATATATGAGGGTCATTTATTTTCAAAGAGCAACAATTGACTAGCACTCTAAAGAAGCCGAACAGCTTCTTGGAATTTATATCAAGAAAGAAAAAAGAAGCAGAAGCAGCATTTCCAATAATAATAAATACACACCACAGACCAAATGTGAAAAAGAAACTTCTCAGAGTTACTATTGCTTTGATAAACAAAAGCATTGAAAAGAAAGAGGAAAAAGAAAATGAAGGAAAAACTAGCAAAAATACAAGAGAAAATAAAATAAAAAGTATCCTGCTTTTGCTCTAATTCTAATATTTTGCATAATGCTCAAAATATTCCAAGAATAAGACAGAATTAACAAAAGTTTTGATTTTTAAAACTGAAGCAAACAGTGACAGTTTTGAATAAATTGTGCCATATAATGATCAGAAAAGTGCCTGAAATTTCATTTAGAAACATTCCAAAATAGCTAATTTTGTTTTTCATAAATGGCAGATGCTGCATTACAAGAATTTAATAAAACATTCTGAAGGAGACTCTGGAAAAATTGATTGAAAATTAAATCTAAAAAGCACTAAAAACTACTTGAAATGAATAGAAAATAATTACATATACTCGGGTTTTCTATCCAGAAATTAAGAGATCTGAGCACTGAAGCAATATTTTACCTTGATATCCAATTAGAGAAGGTAATGATTTCATTAAAAGAAAAGGTAATGAATTCATCAAGAGGAAAAGAAAGCAACAGCAGCCTAACAAAGAAAATCAAGATTAGGAAGATTCTAAGAATAATGGCATGCACATGCTTCTCTGTCAAGAATTGAGAAAAAAAAAAACTTAAATCTTATGAATGAAAAAAAAATTAAGCTAATCATATTCACTAAAAATATGGACCATAATCTTACAATGACTTTATCAAGACAGAGTCAACCATACAAATAATTTTGAGAGAAAAGGAGTGAAAACAAAACCCAATTTTTGTAAATTTTATTTTAAAAAATTCCCACCCCATAAAGTCTTTAGCAGTTTTAATCTGAAATTATGAAGAAAAAGCTAAAATATTTAGCTAAAGCATCATTTTTAGTTAAGTGCATAATTCATTTTCACAAATAACATGCAAATAATATATTTCAAACAAAATAACCATGCATGTTTTCTTTGAAGATATTCTTTGTTTCTTTTATAAGAACCTGCATTATAAAAGTGTCAATCAACTGGCAACAGCATCTACATTGGCACATTGGAAAACAGGTAAGATACAGACTCTCCGTTGTGAGTACGCCGTACAGCCTCAGCTAAAATCATCGATATATCAATACACTGAAAAAGGGAAAGAGAAAAAAGAAGAGAATCAAAGAATATTGTGTGTTAGGATGCTAGCCACTGGAGAGATCATTTCAATAACAGATCATTCTGATGAAAATCTAAATGGTCAGCCAATAGAATGAACAAGACAGAAAACTAGTTTATTATTTTACCTATTATGAAGTCTAAACATCTTTTAATCTATCACATTTCTTAGAAAAGTTGGGATGTAAGAGTAGTAGAAAGATAAAACCATCAATAAGTGAACAAAGATGAATGAATGTTAAGATGTTGGTATCAAACTTAATACCAGGTGGAGAAAATGACAGCATAGTAGAATACATGAGAGGCAATTTGTATAATGTGTTACATATGGATCAATATGTAATAGGTACATATTAAAGATGGGGGGAGGATTGTGAAACTAAAGTGACTCATCCATTACCAAAGTTAAAAAAAAAAAACGAATAAAGGGTTTAAATAAAAATTAAATGATTAATGAAATGTAACGATAAGACATTTTCACAATTACACAGAAACATATTTTTTAGCGCATTTAACTGTAAAGTAAAAATAAATAAAATAAAAAACATTGAAAAGCAAGAAACAAAATTTGCTTGAGAATTTAAAATCTTAACTATAGATCCTACCTGAATTTTTGGTGCTTGTTTCATCCTATCATCTTGTGGTATTGTGTTAGTAACCACAACTGCTTCAAACTGAGAACTGTTAATTCTTGAAATGGCTGGGCCAGAGAAAATACCATGAGTGCAAATAGCATACACCTTAACTGCTCCAGCTTCAAGCAACCTGAAAATAACAAAAGGCAAATTGATTCAAAGTATCACAACCTATCGAATATGAAAACCAAACAGGTTTTGAAAAGTACTTCCCCAATCACTTTAAAATATTGAAAAAATTCAAAATTGACCATACACAAAAATATTCAATATGAATAAAGCAAAATTTAACAGAGTACAGAACTCCTCCCAAAACTCAACATTTTCTTTCTTTCTTTCACCAAGGTTTGGGATCGGATTACCATATTGACTGGCTTGGGGATATAGTTGCTACAGTAAACACTTACTCAAAGTGCTGCACAGTGAGAACCGAACCCAAGACCACATGGGTTGGAAAACAAGCTTCTTAACCACACAGCCACACCTGCACCTTGAACTCCAGTGATATAAATTTGAGAGAAGCAAGGTGATGGATTTGAAAAGAGTGTAAGGTTTAAAAAATTATACAAACAGCATGTGCAAATATTGAAAAACACTTACTTTCCAGCAGCATGACAAATGGTGCCACAAGTGTCTGCCATGTCATCTACCAAAATAGCAATTTTGTCTTTGACATCTCCAACAAGAACCATTGAAGCAACTTCATTAGCTTTTTTCCTTTCTTTATGAATCAGGGCAAAATCAACATTCAACCAATCAGCTATGGATGTAACACTGGTAGCAGTAAAAAAAACAAAAAACAACAAAAAAAAAATAATACTATGATTACCATTTAAAGAACATGGCTAATGCTTACATAGATACTTAATTAGTTTCATATTTTGGCACACCAAGCTATCAATTTCAGTGGGAAGGGTGTTTGATTACATCAACCCCAGTGTTTGACTGCTACTTATTTTATCAACCTTGAAAAATACAAAATGCAATGTTGAACACAGACAACATAAAACCACGTTTGGACGGTGCTTTTTTATGTGCCACCAGCACTGGAGCCAGTCAGGCGGTACTGGCATCAGCCACAACTACAATTTCCATTTTGATTTCGATTTGATTGTGATTTTGATTTTACTTGACTCAAAAGGTCTCCTTAAGCATGGTGTATCACCCAACAATTCAAAGGTACTTTTTAAATGGGCTGGTTATGCGAAACTGGTATAGGCTATGGCTGTGAACTCACTTTAATTGCCGGGTCTTCTCAATCACAGCAAATCTCCAGGTCTCAGTCTCTTGTCATTACTATACTTGATAAGATCAGTCAAGCCAAGTTGTAGCTGATGCCAGTGTTGTTTGACGGGCACCTGTGCCAGTGGCATGTAAAAAGCTCTGGCCTCATGGAGACAGTGACAAGTGACCAAGACCTTTGGTGATACACCTTGCTTGTGAAGATCTGTCAAGCCAAGTGAGATTGTAGTCACTGCTGATGATGGTGTCACATAAAAAGCACCCAACCACAGAAATCATGCCAAATCAGATTCGGACCTGGTGCAGCTCTCTGGTTTACCAGTTTTCAGCCAAACTGTCAAACCCATGCCGGCATGGAAAGCAGATGTTAAATGATGATGATAAGGTTTAATTTAGTTGTGGGGGGGATTTTGTTTTAAATATTTTCAGATAATCATTGTTACATGCCTTATTCAGTGACTCAACCCAATTAAACCACATGGTCAGAAGTTCAAAACAGTACTACTTTCATTTCTAATGCATTACCAAGCGAATAACATTACATTACTTGCCTCAGTTTGCCAAACAGATACCTAACTCTTTAGCATTTAAACCAACCATATCTGGCGAATGTATTCTTTTTTTTCCCTCAAAGGGATTTTGTTTTATTCAACAGGTCATCAAACATGCAGAAGACCAATTCTTATGTTAACCTTTAAACTGGTCAGATGTGGCCCACATATTACCTGTTTTATGTTCAGGCTCTCACACCTACCATATGATATCATACTAAAAATAAACAAGCACATCATCAAACTCTCAATGCAAAAAGATAATGCATTAGAAATTCCAAACAATATGAATAAATTAGTATCATTAGACAGACTAATCTGAATGCTAAAGAGTTAAATAACATAAACATTATCTTAGTGTTTTAAAGAGGGAAAATGGGATTAACAGTTGTTTTTGCTGAGGACACTGCAAATTCAATGTGTTTGGATTCCTTCATGACTATTAGAAACAACAGTAGCAGAGATTATTAACTGCTTAACGACAGTATGACCATTACAGAAATCAGGTACTTGATTTACTTTAATAATTCCTTGTGGAAATAATTGCAATAAATCTGAAGATACAAACACCAGCAGCAGTTTCAAAATGTTTCTCGGATTAAATCTGTAATCTGGATAGGTCAAGACAAGCTAACAAGAGATTCTACTTGCAAGAAATAGCAGCTAAAACCCTCTTATATCATATCACTTTGTCACAACACATAGGAAAAAAGACATGATGGAAGGCAAGACGGAAATACTTTTGATCATTGGTCTGAGAGACCAAGGCTAACCTGTAATTAAACAACAATAACAAATAGAATGGAATATGCTTCTCAAATACTCAAATAACCAATGAGGTTGTTAACTATTAAGACCTCATAACAGGTCTATAGCATTGTCATTTTGTTTTCAACAAACTAAAGCAGCATGAAAATATCCTCCCTTCCACCAATAGTGGTAATGCTCCTGCAAGTTCTAGATGGAAGTCAACAAAACTACTAGATGCTAATCAAGTTCCTTCATTTGCAAGCATTAGCTGAGAATACTCAGATAAAGACAGCAGAATATTTGACAGGGTAAATTTCCATAAGAGACTGACTGTAATGATGTGTTAGATTGACAACAAACCACAAAGGTTAGTTTTTATTATTTAATACAGACCTCCTGGACTATATTAAAATTTTGAATATTAAATGTAGATGCCAACCACCAAGACTATTGCTGCAATTACTACTACCACTCACCGTTTTGCACCACCAGCATCAGGGGAAACTATTGTGCAGTTCCTCCATTCAGGAATGTTACTTTTGATCCATTTCAACACAGCAGGTTCAGCATACAAATTGTCAACTGGTATATCAAAAAATCCCTAAATATAAAAGAAATTATTTTTGTTAATAAGCAACAATAGAATTCCTATTTCAGTAAATATCTTAGATTTTTTTCAATCATAATAAAAAAAAAAGTTAAAATTTTTACACTACAAAAATATGAAAGTAAGTGAACTGAGTGAGGTAAAACTGTTGGCTAAATGTTGAAAAAGGGTAAAAGAAATACAAAAAGAAAAATGAAATTAAGAGTAATGGCAATGATATAAAAAAGTATCTACCTGAATCTGAGAAGCATGCAGATCCATTGTGATGATGTGATCAGCTCCAGCAACAGAGAGCATGTTAGCAACAAGTTTTGCAGATATGGGGGCCCTGCTCTGAGAAAACAAATACAAATTAGTCACAATAATTTCAAAACAATACTTAAAGAAATTAGCATAAAAATGTTAAAATCAAATTCAGTATTCAAATTTTTAAAATTCTTTTGAGATATTAGAGAAAATGTTAGTTATGTTTTATACAGAATAATGGAATATATCTTGTTTAATGAGATAAGTAGATTAAAATTTTTTTGCATGAGTGAGAGAGAAAGAGAGAGGAGCTATAAGAGAAATAAAGGAGAAAAGAATGAAAAGAGCAAGAGAAAGAGACCATCTAAACTAGTTGCTTTTTCTACCTGAAAATATTACAGATACTTGTAGAATCATTTATCATGCCACTATGAAAATGCTTTCAGAATTTTAAACAACTGTGCACAAGTCCTCATAATTTATTTGAGCTCCATAATGATAAACACAGAAATGTGAAGTAAGCATGCAAACCAATTCTTGTCTCATATGTGGCAGAGAGCAAGTAAAATTATAACTGTGTGAACTCTTGAGCATATGCTACCATTACTTATAAATCCAAGTGTTCATTAGAAATACTGACCCTTTTCCCTCTGCTGCCAAATGAAGAATAACTCACTCAAATATTTATTCCATCAATGAAATAATGACAGTAATTCTATTAGTTGTTATATGGAAAGGTTGAAAACAGCTAAATCCATCTAACCAACAAGAACACCAATGTAGCAGTAACCAAATCTCCCTTAATAAAAAAGTTGCACTGGATATTTTCCAAGATACACTATACCAGGCAAAAAATTAAATCATTAAAAAATTATGCTAAATAATTAATAAAAATCAAGAATTCTAGGTCTGCAGATCAATTAAAAGAACTGGAACAGCTACAACTAAAGCCAAGTGATTAACATTTTGCTCACCAGCACCCACAAACGTTGACAAATTAATGATAACTTTATTGACTTTATTACATCAGAAAATATGCAGATAAAAAGGAGCATGATGTAATAGTGGCTATGGCTCACAAATACTAATTTTAAGTTCAGAATTTTGTCATCAAAACAATGTGGTTGCTAAACACCACCTCAGCCTAATAAAACAAAAAAAATCTGGCATAGATTATGAGTTCAGAGGGCTGTTCTATTAACATCTTTCGAATAGATGCAAGATTAAATTTTGTAGGAGAGCAGATGTAGTGTGGAGAGTAGGTGTAGTATACTGTGATTTACAGCTGTTTTGTCACTAGATACATTTATTTAGTTTGGTATAGCAACGTAATTAAAATATCCAAACTACATCTAATTATCTTGAAACTTTTTAACTCAGTTGTTGCAAATTATCTTAGTTTTGATTCACCTGGATAAAGAACTAGACTGACCAAGTTGGGATCTGGACAAAAAAAGAAAACAAAAGATGAAGCAGAGTAACCACAATGCATTATTTACATCAGTGTTACATATACGTAATACAGTGAGTTGCAGAACTTTGTTGAAAAGAAATTTTTCCAAGCAATCAGGACAAAAACTCTCAAGAATGCTAAAACAAGGCAGATAAGATCAGTTGATTAGTGAAACAAATATTTTCAAAGCCAATGTATAGAACAGGCCTAATTTAACTCCTCAGCAAAGTATATAGTACTCATATGCTAAATCTAAAGAAAATTTTTGACTTCTCGTAGCTTGGATAATCTAGGTTGATTGAAGCTTTCCAACTCACCAAATTACATATTTGACCTAACTTTGTTTTTATTGAGTGTGCAGAGTGATCCTCTGAAGTATTTTGTCTTCAACCATATCTTGGCTGATACAAAAATATTTAGCGTAGTGTGACACTAGCATTTTTGCTATCTTGCTTTGCTGCTTCCAAAATTTAATCCCTTAACATTTTGTTGAATGTCATATTTATTCACATTGTTTTGAATTAATAATGTATTTTCTTATAGCTTCAATATTTCAATGATGTGGTTATCTTTATAGATTAACCTAAGGGTAGGTGTGAAAAGCCATATCTGGCCAATCTGAACAGAGAACAGATATATCTTGGCCAGATATGGCCAGTTTAAATGCTAAAGGGTTAACACATTTTACATGTAAAATACAAATATTGGTGTCCTTACTTTGTCTTTCTTATCTTGGCGAGCATATGGAAAACATGGTATGACAGCAGTTACTCTACAGGCAGAAGCAATCTTGCAAGCATTGATCATGATTAATAATTCCATCAACATGTCATTGACTTCTCCGCATCCACTCTGTACGATGTAGACATCTTCACCACGTACAGACTCTCCTATCTCCACACTGAAATAGAAAAATTTTTTTTAAACTTTGATAAATAAAAGACTTTACATTTTCTTAAAAAATCAATATACCAACAGATCATAAATAAACGAATGATCAATGGAACTGCTGCAGAAAGACACAGGGACAGATTAAATTAGATGCTTTATATTTGGTTTCAACATCTCCTTAACCCCACCATATATGTGACCATCATGAATGAATCTTAAATTTTGCAGAAGCATTATTGGGACTTTTTACCTTTAAGAACTTTGTTGGGTAATGGAGAGCTTGATTTTCATTAAGGACTGAATCAACTGATTTGTACTTCTTAATGACTGTTGGAATCTTATTCATTATAAAGCTTGCACATTCATATTGAAGGTGAATTTCAGTACTTTAATCTATAGGTGTGAAGACTTAATGCATGCTTTTATTTCATCAGATCTTGTTCCTCTTGGAATGACATTCATTACCAGTCATTCCTGAGAAAACTAATGTAGCTTTATTGTTGCCTCTGATGTCCTATAACATCTTACCAGAAGTCGACATTGAGAAACATTTTTAAAGAATTGAATCATAAATATAATGCAATATTTTGTTTCTTTTGTTTTTAAGTCAAATGAAGACCCTACTATATGTCCAAGTCAAATTATTCATGCATCGCAAGTATGGAAGTAATTGGTGAAGCCGTTTTCACGTGAAAAGCAAATACACACACATCTCTATTTTATATATTAGATAGATATATATATATATATATTGATTATATAATCATCTAATCCACTGCTCCATTGTCTCAACAAAGACTTAATAAATATTGGTTAAAGACTATTCAATGTTCACATCCCGCTTTCAATACAGCCTTCATGATAAAAGTATTAAAATCATTTAAAGTTTAAATTACTAAAGCACAGAAATATGGTTTTATTTTGTTTTTTCCACGACTGCATATCAGATATACTTGTTAATTGTACATTGCATTTAATATGTAACAGTCAAACATATGAGCCTCAACATTATCACTTGAACTGGTAGGAAAAGCAACCCAAATTCGTCTATTGTATCCTGAGAAAATAAAAGATACATTCAATAATGCGGTACTGTATGCAGTCTGGAAGAAAGGGATGTCACAACTGAAAATTTTTATTCTCTGCTAAACCAGTACTGAACTTGGTTTAAGCAACAACATAATGCTTATTTATTCACATTGTTTCAAATTAATTCTGCATTATCTCATAGCTTTGAGATTTCAATGATGCGATTGTTTATTTTTAAAATGACATAAGATAGGTATAAGAGGCTGGATCTGGCCAGTTTAAATCTAGTCTGGACATAAGAATAGTTTAAACTCTCATAAACAAAATAAATACATATCTAGAAACAGGTGTATGTAACATCACTTGAATGATAGATGACTTTGCAAAATCCAATATTTACAGCATCTTTCTCTTTATCATTTATGAGGTCTCTCACTTAGGAAGCAAGCTTGAAGAATCATTACAATATTGGACAAAATGGTGAGCAGCTTTTCTTCCAGTTCTTTATGTTCTCGGGTCAAATCCCACTGAGATCAACTTTATCTTTCATCCTTTTGGGACTGATAAAATAAATATTAGTTGTGTAGTGGGATTGATGTAATCAACTTTCCCTCCCTACTAAAATTGCTGGTCTTGTACCGAAACTTGAAACCATTATTATTATCTTATTTGAATTATATATTGATCCTTAACAATTATGCATTTAATTAACTGTAAATACTGCAGGTTGTATGATAAGTCAACTTTTAAATCAATTTGAAAAACAAAAAGTTATGTTAACCCTTTCATTACTATATTTTTAAGGGCCTTAGAGTCAACCTAGCAAAAACCAAAGTCCTAATAAGTAGGAAGGTAGAAAAAACACAAACCCCTTTAGGTAGATGGCCCTGCTCAATCTGTAGAAAAGGCGTAAGTAGAAACTCTATTAGATGCACCCAGTGCAAGCTATGGACACATAAGAGGTGCAGCAATATCAAAGAAGGTTAACTAGGAGGTTAGTTTTTGTATGAGGCAGATGTTTAGGAGCAATAAACACTGAGAATGTGCAGAAAACAACCTCTGTCACATGCCAGGGAGAAAAACTAGAAGTAGTTGATAGCTTCCGCTATCTGGGTGACCAAGTTAGTAGTGGGGGTGGGTGTGCTGAAAGTGTAGCTGCTAGAATAAGAATAGCCTGGGCAAAGTTCAGAGAGCTCTTACCTCTGCTGGTGACAAAGGGCCTCTCTCTCAGAGTAAAAGGCAGACTTTATGATGCATGTGTGTGAACAGCCATGCTACATGGCAGTGAAACATGGGCCATGACTGCTGAGGACATGCGTAGGCTCGCAAGAAACAAAGCCAGTATGCTCCAATGGATGTGTAATGTCAGTGTGCATACTCGACAGAGTGTAAGTACCTTGAGAGAAAAGTTGAACCTAAGAAGCATCAGTTGTGGTGTGCAAGAGAGACGATTGCGCTGGTATGGTCATGTAGCGAGAATGGATGAGGATAGCTGTGTGAAAAAGTACCACACCCTAGCAGTGGAGGGAACCTGTGGAAGAGGTAGGCCCAGGAAGACCTGGGATGAGGTGGTGAGGCACGACCTTCGAACATTGGGCCTCACCGAGGCGATGACTTCCGACCGAGACCTTTGGAAATATGCTGTGCGTGAGAAAACTTGGCAAGCCAAATGAGACCTAAATTCAAGGCCTCTGCCAGGGGTGTAGCCAGCCCACTTATGCGTACCCTTCCTTTATTGGACACGAAACTCAGTTTGCGAAGACCTGTTGGGGCAAGCGAAAGTGAAATCGTGATGGCACCTGTGCCCAGCGTCGCCTTCTTGGCACTTGTGCCGGTGGCACGTGTAAAGACATTTGAGCAAGGTCATTGCCAGTGCCGTTGGACTGGCTCGTGTGCAGGTGGCACGTAAAATATACCATTTTGAGCGTAGCCGTTGCCAGTACTGCCTGACTGGCCTTCGTGCCGGTGGCACGTAAAAGCACCCACTACACTCTTCGAGTGGTTGGCGTTAGGAAAGGCATCCAGCTGTAGAAACTCTGCCAAATCAGATTGGAGCCTGGTGTAGCCATCTGGTTCACCAGTCCTCAGTCAAATCGTCCAAACCATGCTAGCATGGAAAGCGGACGTTAAACGATGATGATGATGATGAAAATGCACACCTTATGAGTTTCAATTAAATTTTAAAATAATCATGAATTTAGACTAGTTTCATTAAACAACTGTAACTTTTTTACTTATCAACATATTAATGTAATATTTGGAACATAATTAAAGAAAGGGCTCTTAATCAATTCTATTGCATAACTTTTGTCCCAAAGTAACTAATTACAGGTAAGTCCAGGTAAACTGAGCAAAAGGTAAAAATATTAAAATTTTGTTTAAACATCATAAAAAATGAATCATCAGCTAACATTCAATTGGGTATGCAACAAGATTTTGATCTAGAAGAATTGTGCACATCACTAGGTTATCAGTTGAATTTAATGCACAACAGAACAAGTGTACCATAAAGGTGAAATAAACTGAAATACTGGAATCCACCCAAATCCACTGCAAGTTTGACTGAACTAAAAAAAAAAATCGGTCAAAAAATAATATACGGCCCTGGTTATGGTATGGAAGTGATAAATTCCAGACCACATCGTACCCTACACTATGCTGACTAACATTATTTTCCTTATATACAAACTAAATCCACAGCAGTACCCAGTATTTGCTTCACAAACTTTGATCCCCCATTTCGTAGGCTTTCCTGGCATATACTGTTGGTTTACATTCTGCGTAACAGTTTGTTTCCGCAGTGATCGCTTCAAACAAGCATACTGAAAAAAATAAAAGTCTAACGGTTTCACTTCCTAAGAAAGACTATGGATAGACCCCATCTCCTCAGAAAAATTGCTAATAAAAGCATTTTTAAAATCTTTACTTCATTCTGGTGTAAAATCGTCTTTGCTGTCTCTATCGCCGCTTTCAGTTTCTTCAGAATTGCTGCTTTCGGTTTTGGATACAGAAATATCCCATTCATTCTCGTACATCACATGCTTTTGTATCTCATTCATTCTTTTTCTCAATATCTCCATATTTTCCGTTGAAAAACCTTTAAATTCAGAATCACTGCTTGATAGCAAGAAACTCCTATCCATTTTCAAAGTTTGAAAAAAAAAATCGACGCCAAAAAAGTGTGGAAAAAAAATCTCCCAAAATTCACTGAGTTCAGATATCACGTCAAGCAATGTCGGATACTATAACTCAACTATTTACAAAGTGAAATCACATATTTTCGGCAGCTGTGAAGAGTTCCAATTGAATTGGGTCAATGAGGAATGGATGTGAATTTCAAAAGGTATAATTTAGCCAAGACAACTGTCTTACAATAAACTGGTTACAATATCCAAGGTACCTTGACTTTGGGGCACCTTAACTATTCAGGAGGGTGTTACTTTGTACAATGGCATAGAATGTGGTAGCAGAGGGGTGGTCAATAATCATAACCCAGATGACATCCAGTCTCCTTGAAGTGTAAGGAGTTATAGACTTAAACATTTGCATGAAGAAGACCCTCTGCTGTTCAGCTCTTTGCAGAGTTTCTTACTACCAATAAGCTGCACTCAATATTATCTTCAACTAATAAAATATTGGTTTCCTCAACAATACCTCTCTCATAGGCTGGTAATTTACTACAGAACAAAGCTCAGAAATCACCAAGAGATAAAAATCAAATATTCTAAACCTGAGTTGTTCTTTTTCTTTAGAACTTATATTTATTCTTAATCCATTGAATAGTGAATGACTAAAAAAAACACTCAACTCAAATCATGTGATGAAATTCTTAGTCAGAAAAATTAGTTTCAAACTTGCTTCAAGAAAAGTACATATGCCTCTCTTGTTCTTTTTCTGCACTAACCCACCTGACAAGAGCCAAATCTTACTTTATATCTGGCAAAGAAATTGCTTCCTACAAGTCATCTTGCATTACTTTCTACTAAAAGATATGAACAGAACATTTTAAAGCTGTATATCAACTGAGTGATCTAAAACACTCATTCTCCTATATTTAATATCTGCTCTTCCAAGTAGACATGAACTGATTTAGTGATATCATCCTTGGAGAATTAGGATCAAGCAGCTCTGTCATGTAAGGTTGAAAAATATTCAGACATATAGTCATGAAGGCAATGGATGTGGGGCCAACTATCACTGTACAATGAAGCAGCAGTGATAAACTGAAATATTGTCTGATCATACCAAGCCGTTGGCCATAAAAATCAGACAGTAGAACATGTTCTTGATGCTTGTTTCACATATATCTATGCTAAACAATTGCATTAGATGAGTGGGTAACACACATCTTGTGCAGGAGCTAGGGTCATTCATAGTGTTAATGAAGAATAATGTTGCCTTTGCTTCAACAACACCTAGTTGCTAATTATACAAGGTAGGAGGAGGTGAATGAGGAACAACCCAAACAAGTTACAAACCTGTAAGGTAGGTTTGTGCAGTATTTTAACCCTTTAGTGTTCAGATAACTCTGTTAAATGTAACACTTTTTCACCTTATAGCTTTGAGGTTTCAATGATGTGATTGTTTATTTTTAGAATGTCAATGTAGGTTAGGTGTGAGAGGCTAGATATCGCCAGTTTGAATATAAAACATGTAAAATATTTGGGCCAGATATGGCCAGTTTAAACACTAAATGGTTAATGACATGAGCATTTCTAGTCTTTGCAAGCTAACTGTCCAGGTTTCCTTCATCAGTTATAACTCTGCAGCATTAAGCATTTCAGGTTTATTGTGTAATAGGCCAAGTATATCTTCTTTTTTTTTTTTAATGCGTAATGCCCTTGTTTTCATGAATAAATTACTTTTAAAAAGAAGCAGGTGCAAACACCTGAAATGTAACAATCCATACAAAAGAATACCTTTAAACACACTACTGCACATACACACAAGCTAGTTTTCGTAACTGAGACTTAAAAAAGAAATTCATCTGCATTTGTAACTGTGGTTACCTAATTTAAAGATTTGGAAGCAACTGGTAAGTTTACTATGAAATTTTAATCAAAATCATCTGAAAAATAATAACTAGCTGGACCCATAAAAAATTCATGGAAAGCAAAAGATGTAGAAGTTTCAGGTGTGGAAGCAAGGATTAGAATCGAAGGGCCTTGGAGTCAACCTAGCAAAAACCAAAGTCTTAATAAGTAAGAAGGCAGACAAACCATAACTCATCCTCAGGTAGATGGTTCTGCTCGATCTGTAGAAAAGGCGTAGGTAGAAACTCCATAAGATGTACCCAGTGTAAGCTATGGACACATAAGAGGTGCAGCAACATCAAAGGAAGGCTAACTGGGAAGATAGTTTTTGTATGTGGCAAATGCTCAGGAGCAATAAACACTGAAAATGTGCAGAAAACAACCTTTGCCACATTCCAGGGAGAAAAACTAGACGTAGTTGATAGTTTTCGTTACCTAGGTGACCAAGTCAGTAGCGGGGATGGATGCTCTGAAAGTGTAGCTGCTAGATGAAGGATAGTTTGGGCAATGTTCAGAGAGCTGCTACCTGGTGACAAAGGGCCTCTCACTCAGAATAAAAAGTAGACTGTATGATGCATGTATGTGAACAGCTATGCTACATGGCAGTGAAACATGGGCCATGACTGCTGAAGACATGCGTAGGCTCGCAAGGAATGAACCCAGTATGCTCCAATGGATGTGTAATGTCAGTGTGCATCCTAGACAGAGTGTAAGCACCTTGAGAGAAAAGTTGAACCTAAAAAGCATCGATTGTGGTGTGCAAGAGAGACGATTGCGCTGGTACGGTCATGTGGCGAGAATGGATGAGGATAGCTGTGTGAAAAAGTGCCACACCCTAGCAATTGAGGGAACCTGTGGAAGAGGTAGACCCAGAAAGACCTGGGATGAAGTGGTGAAGCACAACCTTCGAACACTGGGCCTCACCAAAGCAATGACAAGTGATTGAGACCTTTAGAGATATTCTGTGCTTGAGAAGACCCGACAAGCCAAGTGAAACCATAACCGTGGCCGATGCCAGTGCTATATAACCAGCCCATTTACGAGTACCATTCAATCATTGGACAATAAACTATGCTTGCGAAGACCTTTTGAGGCAAGTGAAATCACTGTCATGGCCGATGACAATACCACCTGATTGGTGCCTGAGGAATGTTAAAAGCACCATTTGAGCATGATCGTTGCCAGGACCACGGACCGGCTCCCGTGCTGGTGGCATGAAAAATAAAGGAAAATTCGAGCATTGTCAATGCCAGTACATGCAGGTGGCACATAAAAAGCACCATTTGAGCGTGGCTGATGCCAGTACCACCTGACTGGCCATCATGCTGTTGGCACGTAAAAGCATCCACTACGCTCTTGGAGTGGTTGGCTTTAGGAAGGACATCCAGCTGTAGAAACTTTGCCAGATCAGATTGGAGAGTGGTGCAGCCTTCTGGCTTGCCAGCCCTCAGTCAAACCGTCCAACCCATGCCAGCATGGAAAGCGGACGTTAAACGATGATGATCTGTAAACAGTGTAC
>NC_068996.1:27375211-27379110 GCF_001194135.2 Octopus bimaculoides | reverse complement strand
GCCAGCATGGAAAGCGGACGTTAAACGATGATGATCTGTAAACAGTGTACTGGTGCCATGAGAAATGTTTGTATATTATGACCGTCTGTCTTTACGTTCTAAGTTCAAATCCTGCCGAGATCGACTTTGCCTTTTGTCCTTTCAGGGTCGATAAATTAAGTATTAGTTGTGTACTGGGGTCAATCTAATGAACTGGCTCCCTCCCCACAAAAATTTCAGGCCTAGAAAAGTAAATTGTGACAGTTAGAGAATACAGAAAGTAATGCAACACCAGTGTTTATATAATCCAACCAAGATATCTCAGTTACACAAACGTAAACGGAATTACTATTAACCTTAAAATGCACCATACATATTCAAAGAACCTTAATTGTAAAAGAAAAGGGACACAAAGGAAGTGAAAGAGAAAAAGTGAAATTGACATCCAATATTTGCTGTGTCTATGTATCTATGTACACTGTCTCTTTCACTCTCTCTCTCTTACGTCCTCTCTAAAACATTTAAAAACACAAAACGAACACTGTCTCTTTCACTCTCTCTCTTACTTCCTCTCCGAAACATTTAAAAACACAAAATGAATACCATCACCACTAAGTCTCTTTCACTTTTTCTCTTCCTCTGTCCTCCTCTCTCTTGCTTTACCACTTCATTGAAGTAAGTGTGATGCACACAACAGGTATGTACAAAAACAATAAGTTAGTGTATTAATATTATTGATGGTTTCTAACACAGGTGCAGGTCCAGTAATTTGAAAAGAGGGGATTAGTTGATATCTCCGACTCCAATTCTTGACTGGTGCTTAACCTGGAGAGATAAAAGGCAAAATTGACCATGGCAGGATTTGGACTCAGAACATAAAACATTGGAACAAATACCAGAAAGCAACTTCCCCGCAACTCTTGAAAAATTTTGCCAGCTAACACTTTTCTCAAGTAAAGTATTTTATTATTCCACAAGTCTATACAAGATCTAACATCAGTTTCTGTTGACAAGCAACATGTAAAATAATGTTATCAAAAGTTTGTCTCAATTTGGGTATTTTAGGTAATGGCACATTGTCTTAATCCTCACTAACATCTGCTATTTCTTCTGTTAAACAGTTGATATCCAAGGTCATCCAGAGCCTTGTAGCCAGATTCTGAGGTTTCCGGTGATATTTGCATTTTCTGTCCTTGGAAGTATCTCATTGTGAATCCATCAAAATTTCTGCCTCTACATCATACAGAAGTTTAACCCCTCTACCATGTATTGACTAGAGTATTAATCTTCAGTGCCTTCCATGAAATTGCATAAGAAGAGGCATGGAAGTATAAGACACTCCAATTTTAAAAGCACATATTCAAGAAAAGATTTTTATGCTGCCAAGTGGAAAATGAAAATTGTTGACTTTTTCTTTAAAAACCAAGGATCTGGATTTTAATCATTTAAAATTCATTTGAGTCCCTTGTGATCAGCTCAAGGCCCTGCAGTTGACCCAATGAGATTTGCAAAGCATTTTTCCTGGTGCTTTAACAATTTTACCAATCCACCACTCTTATAACAATAAATAATAGTGAACAATCCAGAAAAATAGCAATCTGTTTCTTGTTAGCCAGTTTGGAAAGCCAGCCTCTCTGATGCCTATGATTGGGATAGACTAAAATCCCTCTACTGTCATGTCCTCTGTTTGGGTTTAGTTTAAAGGTAAACAGAGAGGTGCATGATTATAACACACTAGTAAAATTACAGGTACTTATCTTATCAATTTTAATATTGCATCTTTTTAGCCTAGTGCTTTACCAGCCTCTACATAGTTTTACATTTTAAACTTCATTAGGCAAATGATTAAGCCTCGTTTTCAGAGTTATAATATATTGATGGCCTTGTATGGAAACATCCCAATTGATTGAACACCATTAATACTAAAACTGAAAAATGATTCATGAGAGAGAAGTGAGAAAAAGGACAAAATTCAAAAAAGTAAATCTTAAATCTACTACAGTTATCATGATCATGATTTAATGTTCATTTTTCCATGCTGGTACGTACTTGACTGTTTGACAAGATCTGGTGAGCCACAGGCCTGCATTGAGCTTCATGTCAGTTTTGGCATAGTTTCTACAGTATGATGCTCTTCCTAACACACACACAAGGTAAATTTCCAAATTGGGTTGGTAGGGATAGACAATTCTGGAGAAACTAAACACATCTGCTCTGAAGCTCAAATTAATTGACAACTGTTTGTATATTTTGCCTTTCATCCTTTCAGGGTTGATAAAATAAAGTACCAGTGATATACTCGAATCAATATACAATCCACTAATCTACCTCTTCTCAATATTGCTAGTATTCTATGGCGGCGAGCTGGCAGAAACGTTAGCACGCCAGGCGAAATGCTTTGCGGTATTTCGTGTCTTTACGTTCCGAGTTCGAATTCCGCCGAGGTCGACTTTGCCTTTCATTCTTTCTACGTCGATAAATTAGGTACCAGTTGCGTACTGGGGTCAATTTAATCGACTGGCCCCTTCCCCAAAAATTTCGGGCCTTGTGCCTAAAGTAGAAAAGAATTCTGCCCAAATTAGAAACCTTTATTATTAAGGAGTACAGTGATTAAACTGTTAAAGCATCTGACAAAATACCATTCAATTCAAATCCTACAAAGGGCAACTTTGTACTAACAGCTCATTCCAGCTAAAATGCTGGACTTGTGTCTAAATTAGAAACTTATTATTTTGTCATAGTAAATTTTTGTATCTTACTTCTTTAAAATTATAATTATTAAAAACAAGAATCCTACTGATAAGTAAATTGGGATTGAACAAGTTGTCTACATTTATTCGAAAATCTTAAATATTATTTTTGTTTTAATACTGATCTAGTACCCCGTCTTAAGAATTGACACGTAGAAGTGAACCAACATTTTTTTTTATTATATACTTCCGTTCTTTCATAATATATTCTTTTGTATTATGTGTGTGGTTAACAGTCTCATGGAATACCTTCATGAATGCAGGAACGTTATGCAATTTCTAGGAACCATGCACTGCATATGTGTGCGATGAGAAGGGTAATGCGGAAATAAAAAATAAATTGATGTTGTTATGGATACTTGAAACACTAGTGACCTCTTGTGAAGGACTTGTAAAGCGTCAGTGCTTTTGCAAATGACATCAGAGGTTACTGGCTACGAAATCGATAAACAGATGACTAATTCAGTGACAAATATATTGATATATTTAGTGTTATATATTACCAATTTATAATGTGTACCACAAGTTGTCGGATGATAAAACATTGTTCGTAACTTTTATATTATCAGACGGGATATTTAAGATATAAATACATGCCTAAGTTTTACTACTTATATATGATCCAATTTTTTTTTTCATCATTAACAGTAATTGCTGCCGATCAAAGGAGCAGTCACACTTGTGTATGCCAGTGTGAGTATGTGCATATATATAAAAACATTTTAAATGACAAACCATATATGGGACTTTCGTTCTTTTTTTTTAATTTTTATTTTCCCCTCATGGACCCTCGGACTAATGTATCCGCAGTTATCCATATTTCTCTACGTTGAAGTGACTTGACACGAGTTGATGAAAATTCAATTTGAGGAGTCCTTCATTGTGCAAATTTAAGTATTAAACAATGAAAATGTTTAATATTGAAAACATAATGCTTCCCTTCGTTCATTTCCAAGTACTTTTGTTAATTGCCAAGTAATCGGAAAACTAAACTTTCACTTTCTACTTGTCGATTTTTTAATTCAGTCCCTCGCATTCCAATTCCAGTCTGGTATTTTATCGATCTTTCATTTTATTGAACGTCCAAATTCAAAATTAGTACTGTAAAGGTGTTTGCGGAAATGTCACCTACAAATAGCCATCACAAGGTATAACTAAACTTAAGACTAG
>NC_068996.1:27371390-27374645 GCF_001194135.2 Octopus bimaculoides | reverse complement strand
TTCTTTCAAATAACAACACATCGCCTTAAAAAGGGGATACTATGAACGACGTTGATCAGAAGCAGAAATAAAAATAAAACAGACAGGATGGTTATGGCTGGAACGTGTGGATCATATGTCTGCCCTATTAGCGTAGACGTGGAGGAGGCTTACACAATCAAGTAATCGATTTCACACACACATATATATATATATATATATATACACGCGCGCAGCGTGAATTGATGTTTTGGCAAATAATCCGAGTGTTGAAACAGTTACGTCGTGGAAGAGTAAATTATATATCGTTGTCCGAGGTTTCACAAGTTATTAAAAAAAATGGAATAGAATGGGTATATCCTATATGCATTACACACATATACAATGTCTAAGTATTATTTCAAATATACACATTACATTTTGAAAAATTCTTCTGCATATATGTATCTGATATCCCACGTTTAGTCATAGGACATGCATAATTGCATGGAGAATAGGATATTTGATATGAAAATGTATACATATTCATGCTTTTTTAAAATCTACGTAGTAAGTGTGTGTGTGTGTGTGTATGCAAAACAGGTACCAGTGAGCAAGGTGAAAAAAATAACTAAACCAATTATATTTGGTAACGCAGCATGTGTTGGCGTCAAAGACACCACTATCTTCATCATCATCATAAAAAACAAAATATTCGAATATTATCAGTGAAAGCATTAAGTTGCAAGCTATCGTGTTTCCTGTATGCTCTAGAATTATGATGGGAATGTGGTTGATATATAGAAATATCATCTGAAGACCTGGAAGATGTAAACCAGCCAAACTATCCTCTCATGATTAACAGATTGTAGAAATTCAGGAAGAAAAATATGATATGAACAAGCGCACGCACGTACACACAATTTATATAAAGGTACCATGCATGAATCTCTCAACCCATGAGCCACTTTTGTAACTTTCTACTAATTAAAAATAAAAAGTATATATATATATATATATATATGTATATATATATATATATATACATATACATACATATATATATATACATACATATATATACATACATATATATATACATACATATATATATATACATACATATATATATACATACATATATATATACATACATATATATATACATACATATATATATACATACATATATATATACATACATATATATACATACATACATATATATACATACATATATATACATACATATATATACATACATATATATATATATATATATATATATATATATACACACTATATATGAGTTCTATCACACACACACACACATATATATATATATATAGAGAGAGAGAGAGAGAAATTATATTTATCTAAAATGAATAGATTCAAAGGCAAGAATGAATGTATAATTCATAATTTAAATTTTATTTACTTTTTCGTATTACGAACGATAATTATTCATTTCACCGAGTAAAAATGAAAAACGAAACATTTTTAGTCGGTCCTCGTTTAGGTATTGACAATATATACAGCTTACATCTACATTGCACAACTGCACGTGCGTCTGCATTAAAATTCACGTGCGTGCACATTAAAATTTATATTATACATAACATTAATGTTTATCATAGATATATATATATATATATATATATATATATATACACACACACACAAGTTTCTATATTTACATTATATTTTAACACCAAGAAGGGTCCACGTGTCGTCCCAAAACAAAGAAAAAAAATATACTGTAAAAATATAAATAGAACACGACATACCAAGTTTCTCCATTGCTGAATTTCGTTGTGACAACCTTTCCTTTATCAATACCGAGTCGGTCGCAGACTTTCCTGGTTAGATCGGAATGCGAAGTTCCGCTGAAGACTTTGATATTCGGCATGTTTCGAATTTCGGAACCACTGCTGGATGATTTCCTGTCCTTTAGTTTAGACGTGCCCGGCATCTAATTTCAGCCTCTTCTAAATGGGTTCGTAGCTTAACAGTTCCCCCCGAACAGAAGCGCTGTCTCCTGTATAAAGAGAACAAATAAAGTAATACAAGTGTGTATGTATATATGTATAACTAATACACTTACATACACAGGCCTAGTGGTGGCGGGAGACTTCGAAGGAGAGAGAAGCTTATTGGTAGATAAATAATAAAGCGCGAAAACCATTCAGAAAAGAAGAAAGACGTCGTTATTTATCGAATGAACGCGGAGAAGATAAATTTTAAGGTCTCGCTACGCTAAAAATAGCAGCAAAAGTTTTTTATATATTAATATAAGTTCATCAAACCAGTTCAGTTCCATAACTGAACAGGATCGAAGACCGATGCAATTAAAATCTTGATTTTATTACTTGCGACTGGAAAAAAAATTTATATCATGTGAAATATTGATTTTTATTTTTAACATTTTTTTTTCTTGCCGAAGCCAAAGTAGTCCGAAACCTGATCAAGATTTTTTTTTTTTTAATGTGTAAAATTAGGCATAAGTAATGAGAGACATTCTTAGTGAGGGTAGAGGTGGTGTGGCGAATTATATAGTTTTATCTGTGGTATATCAGACGTTTGAGGACAGCCGGACTGCTAATAACATTATTTCTGTCATCACTGACATCTCACCTCGCCGAAATAACATTAATAGATGACCATCGTGAGGTTGCTTGGTTTGTTCAAGCATCAATTCAACCTTGCCATCACTCGCGATGATTCTGCGAGCGTTATTTTTTAGGGGTAATTAAAAATTTTTTAGAGGCGATAAAACATACTCTTTTTACTAGTAATTTGTGTGTAATTCCGAAATATGGTTCGTTTTATATATATATATTTTTTTTTATATATATTTCGCATATTATTAGTATTATTACCTTTAGGGCGGAGGTAAAGATCATGAGATTTTTTTTGTTTTTTCTTTCTACAGGAACACACTATATCAAGGGCGGAGATTCCGAATCTGCAAAAAAAATCTTCATTTCAAAATTTAACCACCACCCCCCGCCTCAATTTCTTAAATTTTTACGTTTTAAAAAAAAATTGGGGGGGGGGCTAAATACGTAGAAAAATATGGAGATTATGATTCTGAAAAAAAATTGTAAAATTTTAATTTTTCAAAAAAAAAAATTAATAAATAAACACCCCCTTCCCCTCCGCCATATGACAAGAAGTGAAATTAAAGTATTTTCTCTACTAAAGTTTCACGCATGCATAGGATTATAGAATAGCAGACGCAAAAAGTATCTAAAAAGAAAACCTGACATGCTAGAAACACATTTTCAAAATTTTAAA
>NC_068996.1:27368033-27370929 GCF_001194135.2 Octopus bimaculoides | reverse complement strand
ACACACCTCTCTTAATTCCAAAAGACCCTCAACCACAACATGTTGGGTTATGTTCGTCATGAGACATTAGTAGGGAAGACACTTTAATGTCACTTCTTGTCATAGGGCGGAGGGGTAGTGTTTTTTTTTTTTTGAAAAATTGAAATTTTACAAATTTTTTTTTCCAGAATCATAATCTCTGTATTTTCCTATGTATTCCGCAAAAAAAAAAAAAATCTTTTTTAGAAAAGTGAAATTTGAGAAATGAAGTGGGTGGGAATTAAAATTTTGAAATGCTTTTTTTTTTGCAGATTCGGAATCTCTGCCCTCGATATAGTATGTTCCTGTAAAATAAAAAAACAAAAAATAAAAATCTCAAAGTGATCTTTACCTCCAGCACCTTTAGTATACAGAGTGTCCAGTCCAAAATAATCAATATCAAAGAGGTGCAATTTCACCATCATATACACTCACAGTCATTTTTTTTATTGATAAGACTAGTTATGTTGTTTAGCTCCACATCATGACGAAAGGAGTTTTTGGGTATTTGTGATTGCATTATCCTTTTTTTTTCTATTTTTAAGATAATTGGGTGCGATTTGATTTGGTTTGGCTGTTTATTTCTGGAATGTTGAACATCCACGTCAAGGTTGCCATCAGGCATGATCAGACCATCTATTTTATTTATATAGACATGGCTTTGGGAATGAATTTGGAAGATAGAAACTTTGGAAGCCCATCATATGTGTGCATACCTTTGTCTCCTACTGCAACTTATATCGGTTTGTTTACGTCCCCAGCAAAAAATTACCTGACTTAAAATTAGTACTAGGGTTGATTAAATCTTACAATGCTGTTCCCCAGCATGGGGTATCTGGAACTATTATCATTATTATTCCATTTTTCATATACGCACAACAGATTAGACTGTTGGAAAAAATTCCTAACATTGGTCTACAACAAGTAACCTTAGATACCATGAACCTTCCTGAGTATCCTAGCTATCCTTAGTAATACTGTTTTCTGGAGTTGCACTAAACTAGGTTTTATGCCTATTTCCTCAATCCATCTGTTCAAATCTTTAGGGATGGTTTCCAATGCACCTATAACTACAGAGATACATTTTATCTGCACTTTCCATAGTCTCTGTAACTCAGTGGCTAGGCCCTGGTACTTTGCTATTTTCTCTATACCTCTCATATTGACTTTCCCATCATTTGGTACTGTAATATCAATTACCTGGCACTTATCATTTTCTTTGTCTACTACTACTAAATCAGGCCTTCTATTATTCTGTCAGTCTGAATGTTAAAATTTCACATCTTATATTCCTTATTTTCTAACATTTTACTAGGTTCATGTTCATACCATTTATCAGTATGCTCAAATCCTAGCTTTCTACATAACTCCCAGTGGATTATTCTCCCTAGGTTGTCATGTCTTTTCTTGTATTCTTTCTGTGTTAGCATACTAACTTCTTGTGGAGAAAAGTGTTACTATGAGAGTAACACTTTCTTCCTTTGATTTAAAAACCTATACTGAGAATCTACCTATTTTTGTCTATCTCAGCTTTTGGCCAATAAGTCCTCAGTGCCTGATCTTGTAATGATTACTAACAAACTTTCTGTCTCCTTTTTCAGCCTTCCTTTCTGCAACCACAACCATATCTCACTATTTTCTGCCACCATCTTTGGAAATTTACCATTGAAGGCCTTCTCTTGCCAGTCAGATAATCTTGCTTCTTTTTTCTGGTTTTTTAAACTTCATTTGGCTTTTTGGTTTTCCTATCTCCTTCTATTACTCTAGCAACCCTTGTTAAAATTTCCTCACTATTACCTACATAGGAAGCTACTTCTACTCCAGCTAACTCCACACTGTCTTCTACTGATATTAAGCCTCAACCACCTTCCTTTCTGGGTAAATATAGTCTTGCTACCCCTACCCTTGGATGAAGTCCTCCATTCATATTGAATTCCCTCCTAGTTCTTCAGTCTAGGTTTGCTAATTCAGATTTTGTCCAATCTACAAAGGTTGATGAATATCTGCCAATTGTTTACAGCCTTCACTAGATTCTCTAACCATTTAGCTTTGACTTCATTAACTTCATCACCCTTCTGGTGTACTCCTTCTCAATTTTCACATTCATTTCTATAGTTAGTAGTCTATCAGATTCTAATACTCCTAGACACATAACTTTCTCCTTCTTTCAGTGATTTTAATGTTTGGCCATTTGGTAATTGAATATCTTCACTGCTGATTACCTGTCCCGCTTTTATGACTAATATTGTGGACTTATCTCTGTCGATTCCATGCCTGTCTTTATTGAAGAGTCTTACAGTTTGTATTAAGGAACCTATCTCTTTATTACTCTTATTAAAAAGCTTCAAATCATCCATGTAGAGCAAATGGTTAATTTTTTTCCTTTACTATTTCTAAATTGATACCCTGCCTTTGCCTTCCTTAATACTAAACTGAGGGGGATTAAACATAACACAAATATTTGATTTCAAATTTTGGCACAAGGCCAGTAATTTCTGGGAAAAGGATAAGTGGATTTGGTAGATGGAAACTGAAAGAAGCCTGTTGTATATATGTGTGTGTGTGTGTGTGTTCGTTTGTCTCCCACCACTGCTTGACAACCAGTGTTGGTGTGTTTACATCCTTGTAACTTATGAGTTTGACAAGAAACCAATAGAATAAGTACTAGACTTAAAAAATAAGTCCTGGGGTCAATTTGTTCGACTAAAACCCCTCAAGGTGGTACCCCAACATAACTGCAGTCAAATGACTGAAACAAGTAAAAGAAAGCTTGTCCTGGGTTCAGTTCCACTGTGTGACACCTTGGGCAAGTGTCTTCTACTATAGCTCAGGCTGACCAAAACCTTGTGAGTGGATTTAGTAGATGGAAACTGAAAGA
>NC_068996.1:27366861-27367734 GCF_001194135.2 Octopus bimaculoides | reverse complement strand
ATATATATATATATATATATATATATATACTTTATTTAAAAGCAGCAGAAATATAACAAAAAAACCGTTACTCTGAGTTTCACGTTCCCGTTCATCGGACAATATATGTATGTTGTATTTGTGTTTGTCCCCCACTACCCCTTGACAACTGATGATGGTGTGTTTACATCCCCGTAACTTAGTGGTTCAGCAACAAAGGCGGGTAGAATAAGTACCAAGCTTAGAAAAAGTAAGTACCGGGGTCGATACATCTGACTAAAAATTCATCAAGGCAGTGCCCCAGCATGGCTGTAGTTTAATGACTGAAACAAGTAAAAAAACACGTATTCAGTATTTTCTGCATGACGATTCTTCATATTAACCAGGCACTAGAATACATTACAAATACAAAAGTCATTAAATTTTGTAAAGAAACAAACAAATAATGATGGGTATTCTTTCAGTTGCTAATAAAAAATTTAAAGAGGAAATATTGACACATTTTAAAATAATTTTATCCTAAATAAGGCTTGAGGCTAATGTAGCATAAGAGACTACAATGAAAGAAAAGGGACTTACAAATTCAAAAGATGTCAACTGACTGAAAGCTTAAGTAAGACTGAACTTCATGGATCAGAGGTAAAGAGATGATGGTATAGAGTTCCAGAGAGCAACAGTTGGAGGAAAGAAATTATTAGAATTAAAGGATTACTGAGTAACGGGAAGTTCAACAGTGAAATGATGCACATGTGAAGAGAAGCAGGTGACTTCTTTAAAGGTCTTGGTAGACAGTACTAAACAAGAAAGTTCATCAGAACAATGACCATGGAAATACTTATAGAAAAGACACAATGAAGATACGTTTCAGTGCTGAGCCAAGGATTCCAACTTTGT
>NC_068996.1:27364907-27366160 GCF_001194135.2 Octopus bimaculoides | reverse complement strand
ACTATAGCCTCGGGCCAACCAAAGCCTTGTGAGTGGATTTGGTAGACGGAAACTGAAAGAAGCCCGTCGTATATATGTATATATATATGTGTGTTTGTCCCCCCCAACATCGCTTGACAACCGATGCCGGTGTGTTTATGTCCCCGTAACTTAGCAGTTCGGCAAAAGAGACCGATAGAATAAGTACTAGGCTTACAAAGAATAAGTCTTGGGTCGATTTGCTCGACTAAAGGCGGTGCTCCAGCATGGTCACAGTCAAAATGACTGAAACAAGTAAAAGAGTAAAAGAGATTTACCTATTAATCAAAACTTCAATGCCAACAGCTTTAGAAAATTTTCCATT
This sequence comes from Octopus bimaculoides, assembly GCF_001194135.2. Taxonomy (NCBI): domain Eukaryota; kingdom Metazoa; phylum Mollusca; class Cephalopoda; order Octopoda; family Octopodidae; genus Octopus; species Octopus bimaculoides. The sequence goes on along the minus strand of NC_068996.1, from coordinate 27,365,817 downwards.
TTCAGTTTGTGATGATAAACTGAAAGAATACCTCATACTGTTTTATGTGCGAAATATTAATATTTTTAAGCCTGAAATATATATTTAACTAGGCTACATCTATTGTAGTTTCTCACATGTGTTTGGGTTGAAAAACAAAAGGACACTATTAAATGAATCATTAAAAATGAATAATAGAACACAGGAGGAAAAACAGGTGTTTGTTCCAAGACCCCAACTTGTTCCCCTAACTTACCCAAATAACATCTCCAAACAGTTTCCAAACACACGTAATGATATTGTATTACGGTTGGAATAATATTTAGAGTAAAATTTAAAACATATGATCAGTAAATAATAAAAAAATAACTGAAAATATCATAAGCACATTATTTGTAATGAGCATAATATAGTTCACAACTGAATGTACCTTGTCATCCCATATCAGTGATGAATGAATTAATAAATAAAAGAGGATACATGTTGTGTTGTTTGGTCAGAATCAGTAGCGACTCCATTGAATTGCTTTTGAGAAACAATGACAGTGACATAAGAAATCTTGAATATATCTCAAAAATAACTTTCCGGAGTCATTTGTGTAATACAATGTAAAACTAGGTGTTCATTGCAAGTCACTATGGCTTAGTAAGAAGTTACCATAGCTTCAGCTAACTCTTTTAGATGCCTATATCATTGCAGATAGATATTGACATCTTGGCTCTCACACGTTCGTGAGTACTCGGCTAGTACTCATAACTGTTGAGTAGACTGGGAGCACATGAAATGAAGTACCTTGCTCAAGGACACAATGTACTGACCTAAGGAATCAAACCCACAACCTTATGATCATGAGCTAAACAGCCCTGAGTGTTAGGCCATGCACCTTCACAGTTACTACTATACTGGATCACTAATACTTTCCTATATACAT
>NC_068996.1:27355094-27364647 GCF_001194135.2 Octopus bimaculoides | reverse complement strand
ATATATATATATATATATATATATATATATATATATATATATATACACATACACACAAGTACATACATTAAAAAAAAAAAACTGACACTTCATCAGTTATGATGATGAATGTTCCAGTTGATACCTGCTGGAGAAATTAATGTGCAAGTGGCTGAGCACTCCATAGACATTTTACATAGTTCTCGGGGAGTTCCAGCTTGACACAGAATGTGACAAGACTGACCCTTTGAATTAAAGATATAACTCATTTTTGCCAGCTGAATGGACTGGAGCAATGTGAAATAAAGCGTCTTGTTCAAGGACAGAATGCATGGCTGGGAATCAAACTCACAACCTTATGATCATGAGCCAAGTACTACTAACCACTAAGTTATGTGCCTTCACACACACACTCTAATTTTATTATGCCAGTTTCTGTCAAGTTGAATTGTTTCACTTTCCTGTGAATAAAAGTAAAGCTCACAGAATACCTGGACCAAATAATGAACATAATGTGTGTATTCTACAATATGAAAGGAATGTGATTAGTGGAAGTTTTAGTATTCTAAGTCTCTTACGTCCTTACAATGGTTTTCATTCAATCTGCATGTGGAATGATGTTTTTAAAGTATTTAACAGAAAGGTTCTGATATTTCTTAACAGTCATCTCAGAACAATTATATTTCATTGCATAAATACTTTTTGTAAAGTAATGTTTGTTGCCATTTCAACATGATTGTTCTGTACGGATCGACATTACTACTATTTTTTAAGCCTAGGAAAACATCTCAACACAACTTGCGTCCGATATATACTGACATGACATTCTAATTACATTCAACTCCTACATGTGTTTCACAAAAGGTCACAGGTGTTACAAGTATCCATAGTAACACCAAGTGCATTATTTCTGAAATGCCAATTTTGTTGCTACTGAAAAATGTTTTGTATTTGAATGTTCTTTGTTTTCATGCAGTTGTACCAATTTATGTCCATCTTTAATTTCTTTTAAATTTCAGTTTACTCACCTACTTTCACCCCATCCCATTCCTTTTTAATCCACGGTTAGCTATTCCAATAGAATAGAGTTGGAAATTATTCAGAGCTCTAGATATTGTAATTTCTTTGGATGTACAGTGCATGTTGAATATATTGTCGTGTAAATTACATAAAAATGAAAATAACACTAGCATATCATTTTAATAGATATATTTACCAAAATTACATAAAAATATCTTAAAATACTAAAGAGTAAATTTAGTCAATAAAATTGCCATTGGCTTCAACCATGACCTCCAAACAACTTCACGATCTCCTGCAATTCTTCTGGAAGTCTCTTTGTTTAAGTTAGTGAATGCTGCCATAGTCCTTGCCTTCAGTTCATCTTTGGTTTTACAAGGAGTTTTGTTGGTCTCTCGCTCAATTGCACCCCACACATAATAATCAAGGGGGTTGCAGTCTGGGGAGTTAGGTGTTCAGATCTTAGGGGCAATGTGGTCACAGAAATTGCCTGACAGTCATGACTGGGTTTTCCTGCTTGTGTGGCATGGTGCAGAGTCCTGTTGCTAAACAGAGGGTCTTCCAGCAGCCACCCTCTTGACCCAGGGCAGCACTACCTCTTGCAGGCACTTGATGTCAGCTTCCGTGTTGAGTCTGAGGCCATGTGAGAAGATGAATGGAGGAATACCACCACTATCACTAGTGATCACTCCAAACACCATGATGTTGACTGGATGTTTGATTTTTATCACTCTTGGTACGTGTTTTGGGGACATGGCAAGCCAACGGTTGTTCTGAGTGTTCACCATCTGTTCATATTGGAGCTTCTGGTACAAATGCCAAGCATTACAGCATGTCATTTCCAAATTTCTGGCAGAGTGAATTGCATCATGGTGCTGTTTTTCTCACAGACAGTGCCCAACTGACCCTACTATACTGTGTAGTTGACAAAATCAAAAACAAACAAGGAACATGTGTGAAATTAAAAATATAAAATGGTGACAGTTTACCCATCACATCCTGTATTTAACCACTGTCGATTACATTTCAGAAAAAGAAAAAAAATGTTGCATTTTGTCCGTCCAGTTTGTTCAATTTCTGACTTTTCTCAAAGATCTTTTCAGATTTTTTTTCAGTTCATTCAGTTTCTGACTTTTCTCAAAGATTATTACCATATATTATGTGTAGGATCTTTTACATTTTCTCCCATCCACTCGTATTGGAATCCTTTGGTATTGGTAGACATCGTTCACCCACATAACCTTCCCTCATGACATTGTAAATAAGGCTAGGCTGAAAAAGAGAATGAAGGATGTCATCTAATACTGACAGTCAGTATACCAATACCAAAGGGTTGCCCTTGTATTTTATCAAAATACACATATCAGCAAAAGTTATGTGCTTATCTTTTGCCCATGTATATTGGCAAAAGATGTTAACATTGACAAGATAAAGAAAAAAATGTTTTCGAAAGAAGTCAATATTTGTTCTGCATCAACTTGTGCTCCCTTATTCTCACCACCCAAAACATTGTGGACTGATTGTAGCAGAAGCAATTTACACTGTCATTATGTGTGAGATGTTTTCGTTTTGACTCATCTAGGCTTAAATACCAGGATGTCAGCTCCAGAGCCCTTTTTGTTCCAGCAGGTCATATGACCCCCATGATTAAACAAACCTGTCATTTGTAATGGTCGGTTTCCAGCTGTCCAGTCATGTTGGCACAACAGTTCATTTTTCCTTACATGGGACATTAATCACCAGCTCCTGGGAGCCTACTGATCTCTATAAGAATGGCAGTTTTCGACTACTCTAGGTCTTTGGCACATGCCACTGACCACACTCAACTTGTCTCTGCTTACATTGTTGTTGTATGAACATCACACGACCAACAGACTAATGGTTGCCTCTACACACCACCAAATAGTACATCAATATCGTCTACAAGATCAACAGTCCAGCCTGACCACGAAGTCTCTCACACATCTTTGTTGTAACCTGTTATGTTATTTTATATCATGTATGGCAATCATTGTATTTTATAACAGTGAATAAATCGTCGTTTACCAGTTCATTTCATCTCGTGTTATATATCATTTCCACATTTTCCCAACTTCATTATAATTGGTGACCCTGACGTTCAACTTCAGGATTGCCTCTACATTATCAGCTCTATCACATGTGGAAAGCTAAGAATCTTTTCAGCAGTTAAGTTTTCCATTTTGTCTATGACTTGCAGAGCCTATAACTAAAGACTTTCTTGCAGTTGAGGTCCTTGTAGTTTTTCACACGATAAACTTGATGGCTATATCATTCTAAGAACCTTTTTGGCAGTATTCTTCATGTTTCACGAGATGTTACTTCCTTCTTACACAGTATCATCTACTTGCTGAAAGTAGCAGCAAAATGCATGGTTATGTTTCCAGTAAGTAAGTAACATTTCTTGATCCTGTCTTATTCCCAGTTCAGCATTTTACATCACATCCCTACTTCTCTCAACTGGAGGATGGGGAAGCTCTGGCTTGTCTTCAATTCCATGGCACCTTTCAGTCACTCTTGCTTACCGCTCAGACTTCATTTGCCGGTTACCTTGCATGACAGCATCTTTTAAGAAATGACACTCAACGGTACCTCTCTTCAACTAGATGCCCTGTTGTGACCACTGCTGCTGCTTCTACAACTTCAAACTGCATTCCATCCTTTGGCGCCCTTTTCAAGGATTCTTGCATCTTCTTATCATGACACTTGTAGTGTTATTCTTTGCCATTTACTACGTTATTCACTAACATCTTAAAGTGGATTCTCTGTACACAATGAAGTTTTTGTGTGTTTGTACTTTCAAAAGACTGGCTTTACATATTTTTCGTATGTTTTCACTTTTCAGGACCCCTTTTCCACATTATTCCTGTTTTTGATTGTTAAATATTTCGTTGACACATTTTTGATTGTCAAATATTTTTTGCTCAATGTTCATATATACAAACATACATACATGCTTTCTGCCTCATGCTATCCACTCTGACACATCGATACTGAGTGTTGAATGTTGCATTTGGTCCTGAAATGTTTATTTTTGCTTTGCTTTATTTCTGCTTCAGCAGATTTTGGACAATTATTTTTCCAATTGTTTTCAACTGTTTGTACACTTTTGTTGTACCTTGGTGCATTCTCTCTTCTGGTACCAGTCTTTTTTGTATATTGCATTTTTGTCTGTGACAAATGTTCTGCTGACTGTAGCAGAAGTGATTTACATTGTCATTATGTGTGAGATGTTTTTGTTTTGACTCATTTCCACATTTTCCTCATTTATCATCTCTGTTATATGATGATATAGTTCACCAATTAAGATTAAAATAAGAATAATAAATACAAAGGATGTTTTGAAATTAATGCAAAAATGAACATAACTTTTATTAACTGACATAACATTCAAATTGCATGTTTGTCAAGTAACTCTTCCTCTATTGTAACATTTATTCCTGTTCCTCATCACAGCTGAATAATGGGTTCAAGCAGAAATTATTGCCATCATTGAGGTTTTGAAGGAAGCACACAGGCTGTCCAACATCTATCTGTAGGAAGCTATAGGTTGTTTATAGAGATGACTTCACTGACAAACCCAATGTGTGCAGATGGATGAAAAAATTTAAAGAAAAGGAAACTAGCATTAAAGACGAACCAATCTGTGGGAGACTATGAACTGCAAGCGTGGGAACAAATTGATTCATGTAGAACAGCTGAGTCATAGTTTTTGAGCTTGCTGCACATCTAGACTGTGGTCACTGAGCATTACTGAATATAATGGAAGACTTTGAGTATTGGAAGACTTTGGGTAGCTCAGTAGTTAACACCAGATTTGAAGGAAACAACAGTGAGAGCCTGCCTTGACCTGCTGGAAGCATTTTGAAGTCAGTGAAGACATTTTTTTCCTGTATGATGACAGGGGATGAAAAGTGTGCATATTTTTATGATTCAGACACAAAGGTTTAAACAATGGAATGAGATTACACATCTTTGCATAGGCATAAAAAATTCTTCAAGAGCCGGTAATAGGCACAGAAATTCATACTCACTGTATTGGGGGCAATCATTCTCCTTGATTTTTCAAGAAAGTGGCTGTACTGTGAACAGTGAGCAGTACATTGGGACATCCAAACAACTTAAAAGAAGTCATTAGGAGGAAGAGACTGATTAAGAATCAGAAAATGACTCATGTTCATTATGACTATGCAGAACCACACACACCCACAGACATTCATCTTTGGCAACAAATCAGCAAATTAGGCTGGTCAGTGCTCCCCCTCATCTACTACAGATCTGGTACCCTTCAACTTTCACCCATTCAGTCCAATGAAGTCTTTGGGGACTACAATTTGCTGACATGATGAGATGAAAGTGGCCAGATTTTTTCTAAGAGGATTCAAGAGCTAGATTCAATAATGGGGGTGGTAGTGGAGGGAAATGCATTGCTTGAGATGGAGAATGTGTTGCATAGTACTTATGTGTAGAGGAAGAGCTACTCTACCAACATATGCAATTTGAATAACACATGTCAGTTAGAAAAAAAGTTATGCTCATTTTTACTTTACTTTCAGAACATTTACACATTCCTAACAATACCACCAAGATATGAAAATGTAAAAGTAGAGAAAGTGGGAAAGAGAAGAGAGAGGGGGAAAAGTTAAGGTGTCATTGAATGCAGTTAGATATATATGTAATTGACCTTAGTGAAGTAAAATGTATGTAAAGGTAAAAGAAGAGAGATTGCAGATGATGACTTCCATGATATGTTATAGGTGGTATAATGAATGAATGAACTGCAACATTATTGTTGTTGTTGATAAAGAACATGGTCATGATCATCATCATGGTGTTGGTGGTGGTAACTGTGTGCCAGCATAAAGAAATCAATAGTATTGCTCTTATTCTTAATAATAATAATAATAAAAATAATAATAATAAACATTGAAAGTCTTCCAAAAACTTTCCTTAAAAGAAAAAAAGCACAAAACAAACAAAAAAATGTGGCTGTTTTTCTTCATTCAGTGAGCTATAAATATGGCTATTAGCACAAGGAACTTTCAGCATGTAACATATACAATCTTCCCTACTTGCAGATAAAACAGCACAAGCTAGTTAGAGAAATAAGCTGCCACAATTACACTCAGCAAAACATCTAATGATCAGATAATGAAGATGAGTTGGTTCTCCCATTGAGCAGTCCTAATTCAGTCTCTATTTTAAAATAAAGTAGAGAGTTTGGTAAGAGAGATTTAAGTGTTACACTGAGCAAGCCTTATTGTATTGTGTGCATCTTTTTCAAAACTTGTTGCAAATCTCTTCAAAGATGTCAGGTAAATTGTTCAAAGATGTCAGATAGTTTGTTGAAAAAAGATTTTACTAATAGAATGAGTAAAGTTAAGTAAATACATACAAGCTCTGTCACTGGTTCTTGTGGTCTCAGTTTTAAAGATATTGGGTAGTTTGTAGAAGGATATTTAGCTATTACTTTGAATAAAAGATCAAGCTATTATGTAGATATTCCCTTACTGGATAAGGTTCCTATATAGATTATAGTATGGTTCTTGAGAGAGACTTGCTTGTTACATTGAGCAGGTCAATACAACTATACAAGAAGCTCCATTACTGTCTTCTGTGACCCTATTTTAAAGATAGCATCAGATTGTTGCATTGAGTACCTGAAGTGCTATATGTAAGCTTCCTTGCTGGTCCATATGATCCCTATTGTAAATATACTCAACAGCAGAGGGATAGTTATTTAATTTTTTTAAAGTAGGAGCAGATACAGAGCATTAAAGTCCTAAGAAACTACCCAACAACAACAATAACTAATATGTTTATAATTGTTTGACCTTAGATTTGTCTGTGGCTGTTTCTTAGAATGACTTGGTCATAGAGTAAAATGCAGTCAATGACCTTTATCATGCTACCTTTACCAGAAGCTTCAAGCTTCAACAAATATGGGCTTATCCACATAAATGATTTTAATTACTTAAATATTACTATTAGTATGTCAGACAAAATGCTCAGTGGCATTTCTTCTAGCTCTTCACATTCTCAATTCAAATCTTGCTGAGGTCAACTTTGCTGCTGCTATTATTATTATTATTATTGTTATTGTTGTTGTTGTTGTTATGCAGAGTGTTTGATGGTAGAAACAGTTGCATTTCTAACTAAATACCCAACAATGATCAGCTTCGTTTTTGCCTTTCATGTATCCAGGGTTGATAGAGCATGAGTCAAACACTGGAATTGTATCAATTGACTAAATCCCAACCTTATTAATTTGTCTCTGAAAGCCAAACTTAGAAACCGTTATTATAATTATTATGAATCATCATCATCATCATCATCATCATCATCATCATCATTCCCATGATCATCCTCACCGCTGCCACCGCCACCGCCGCCACCACCACTACCACTGAAATCAGTATCTTCATAATTTTTTTATTGTTTATTGATTTCTCATTAATTCTAAATAGATGACTTTGTACACTAAAACTAAATAATTCCCCTCAGGTGTCACTTAAGATTGGCTTATTAACATCATCATCATCCTCATCATCATTATTATAGCTGCTACTACTATCTTTGCTGCCACTGCCCACACCAATGCCACCACCTCAATCATATACAGCAGCAATAATCTCATTAATTCACTCCACTTGGTGATTCAAAAGAGTATGTAATACATATAAATGTACACAAATATATTTATTACATCTTATGTATGTACATATGAATGTTTGTATGACTGTATGCATTTGTCTATATGTATGTGTGTGTGTGTGTGTGTGTGTGTGTGTGTATATATATATATATATATATATATATATATATATATATATATATGTATTGTGTGTATGTCTTTATATTGTACATACATAAACACACACACACACACACACAAACACGCATATATATATACAAATACACAGATCAATAAACATACGCACGCATATGTATGTATATGTCTGTGATATATGCCTATGCAGAATAAATGAATGCAATATATAACCATACATATAGATAAATATTAAAAAAAAGCAGCAGCTTATGGTGCTTCAGATTTATATTGGAAAGCAATTAGTATAACAATATGAAAGGAAAGGAAAGAAAGAAAGAAACAAACAAACAAACAAGCATACAAGCAAACAAATTATTCATTAACCATGATTAGATGAGACAGAAGTGGAAGGAGGATATTGAAGAGGAAGAAAGTCAAAGCCAACAGTTAAAGATTACTTCTTTACAGAGAGATTTTAATTATGGCAAATTCAGCTATCCAAACGTAGTGAAACAAATTTTTAAGAGAAAAATGACAGTGGATTATTATTAGCTACACAAAAATCTAAGAGCATTCAATGTAAACTTCTCTTATCTTGTATAAAAATATATAAAATAAACACAGAGAGAGAGAGAGAAAGAGGAGAAAAGAGAACAGACAAACAGATAGAGAATTAAGAGATGAACAAAATGTTTCAGAAAACATAATGCTAATTTATGAAACAATTTTAATTCAACTTCCATTAATAAATATGATAATTTGATCGATATTGTAGTATCCTCCTGAAACATGAAAAATGACAATGATGATGATGGTGGTGATGATAAGGATGAAGAACTAGAACAGCAACAACAACAATAATGATGGTGTTTTCTGATTTAGGCACAAGGCCAGCATTTTGACAGGAGGAAGTTAATTGATTACATTTACCTCCACGACACAACTGATACTTTATTTTATTGGTTCCTGAAAGGATAAAAGGCAAGGTTAACCATGGCAGAATTTGAATCAGAATCATAAAATAGCTCAAACAAATCTTGCAAGACATTTTTGTTTTTCTGATGCTCTAATAATTCTGCCAGCTCACTGCTTAAAAGCAATAATAATGGTTTCTAATTTAGGCACAAGGCCAACAATTTTTAGTACTTGACCAGTACATGTGATAGCTGTAAATGAACATCACTGATATACATGATATACATGATATATTGTTTTCAAATTTTGGCACAAGGCCAACAATTTCAGGGGTGGAGATAAGTCAATTATATCAACCCCAGAGTTCAACTGATACTTATTTTATTGACCCTGTAAATATGTAAAGTAAAATCAAGCTCAGGCATTTTGCGTGGCATGCTAATGATTCTATTAGCTCGCCACCCTTAAAAAATTAGAAATATGTCGTCAATGAAATTGATGAGATGCATTAGTGGTGACAGTCATAATTATGGAGATTGCTAACACCAAGAATTTGTTGGCCCTTTTATTGAACTCCAGAACAAATCTCATTGGACAGTTCTGTGGTGATATCATCACTCAAAAATCTGAGATATGTGTTTTTTATAATTTGATTGACCAAATTCTTGCTGATATCACTACTCAACATGAAAAGCCTTTTGTTTATTTAAAGATACCTACTTGCAAAGGAAACAGTCATGTTTAACATTAAGGCAGAGATCTGCAACATTTATACATACACATATATACAAATGTGTATGCGAGTGTGTGTGTGTGTGTATACATACATACATACATACATATATATAT
>NC_068996.1:27346119-27355084 GCF_001194135.2 Octopus bimaculoides | reverse complement strand
TTGTTCTGGTAGGTTTTCTATGACTAGATGTCCTTCCTGTCCCTGATTCCAAGAAAGGTAATATTTCCTGATGGGATGTTTTAGATGTTTCCTTAGATCTTAAAACTAATTCATTTAAGCCTTTCCACAAACCTAACGTGAACCTTAAATATATTAATAAACACCCCTGTCACCCACCTATTGTAATTAAAAACTTAATTTCAAATATTAGCCATAGAATCTCATGCCTTTCTTCTAAAGAAATATTTGAAAAGGCTGCCCCATATTATAATAAGGCCATACAGGATAGCAGCTTTACTGATAAAATCTTCTACAACCCTGCACCTCCTCTATCATCTTTCTCCCTTAATGTTAGGACAAATAAATTTAGGTAGGAGATTCTTGCACTTAGTAAGATATCCACTTCCCTAGAACCATAGATACAGTAAGATCTTTAACAAACACATAATAAAAGTTACCTTTTCTTGTCTCCCTAATGTTAGTCTTATATCAATAAGCAATAGATGATTCAAGCCTACCCTGAATGCACATGTAGAGACAAATTTAAATGTCCTCTAAGACAGGATTGCAATATATCTTCTGTTAATTATGAAGCACACGTTTCAGCAAACTATGACACTGGTTGCACAGATATCAAATGCTATGACCTTGTTCTTTACTGTCATGTAACAATAGTTACACTTCCTGCCACTATGACTCTTGTTCTTTAAAGTCATGTGACAATGTTTTGCACAGTAAGTTCAAACAGTCACAGTTGACTGAATTTATCTGTCAAGTGTGGTAGTGGATGATTAGGTGATTAACCTTAGATATTTTTGTAGGTTTTCCCCACTACATCTCTGTGTTAATATCATGTGATTATATTTTTTGTGCCAAAATTATGTATATATACATATATATAGTATACGTGAATGGTGTTTAAAATTTACGTCTGTCTCAGTAGAATTTTATTTATTTAATGCAGTCATAAAAGATTACATCATAATATATAATCCACCGTCATCAAGTAAAATTTAAACAGGTAAGACTTTAAACATTGACCTGGACTAGTCCAGTAAACGCTGGCTAGGTCTAGGTCCATGTTTAAAATCTTACTAGCTTGAATTCTTACCTGTTTAACATTTTACCAGATGATGGATTATTTATCTTATATTCTTTTATTTGTTTGTCATTTGACTGTGGCCATGTTGGAGCACCACCTTTAGTTGAACAAATCAACCCCAAGACTTATTCTTCGTAAGCCTAGTACTTATCCTATTGGTCTCTTTCACTGAACCACTAAGTTATGGGGATGTACACACACCAACATCAGTTGTCAAGCAATGATGGGGAGACAAACACAGACACACACACATACATACATATACATACATACATACATACATACATACATACATATATATATATATATATATATCATCATCATCATCATGCTAGCAAGGATTGGATGATTTGACTGAGGACTGGTGAAACCAGATGGCTACACCAGGCTCCAATCTGATTTGGCAGAGTTTCTACAGCTGGATTCCCTTCCTAACGCCAACCACTCAGAGAGTGTAGAAGGCCAGATATATATATATATATATATATATATATATATATATATATATACAACATGCTTCTTTCAGTTTCTGTCTACAAATCCACTCACAAGGCCCGAGGCTATAGTAGAAGACACTTGCCCAAGGTGCTACATAGAAAGCATTTGTGTGGGTGCTGATGCCACGTAAAAAGTACTAGTGATGGTACCATGTAAAAAGCAACCAGTACACTCTGTGAAGTGGTTGGCATTAGGAAAGGCATCAGGCTGTAGAAACAAAGCCAAAACAGACTATGGGACCTGGTGCAGCCCCTGGCTTTGCCATTTTATATCATGCCATCCAATCCATGCCAGCATGGAAAACAGATGTTAAATGTTGATGATGATGATATATGTGCACGTGTGTGTATATATATATATATATATATATATATATATATATAGTGTCTGAATGTAGGAGCATATGTTTGTGTTTCCTTATCTTCACATCATGTAATTGTTACAAATGCAGTCAGTCTTTTCCAGTATTCTGCAAGAACATATGTGGTCATGGTGAAACAGTACCTAGCTTGGAAGCAGGTGAAGGTTGGCAACAGGAAGTGTATCCAGCCATAGAAACTCTGTCTCAAACTTTATGTGACCCATGCAACCATAGAAAGGTGGTTGTCATGGCAATGATGATGATTCTAGCCTGGGAACTGAACATTTTCCCAACCATATCTGCATCACCATCAGTGCAAATTCTTGACCAAATTTCATTTTTCGTGGCGGTGCCTTGTAAAAACACTCATGTGGTGCTATGTAAAAGCGCTTGTGCAGTGCTACGTAAAAGTACCCAGCATACTCTGTGAAGTGGTTGGCATTAGGAAGGACATCCAGCCGTGGAAACCATCCAAATTAGACTGGAGTCTGGTGCATCCCCCTAGCTGGCCAACTCTGGTTAAACTGACCAACCCATTTCAGCATGTATGATGGATGTTAAATGATGATGATGATGATGATAAACAAACTGAATTAAATTATGCTTCCCCTGTAGCAGGATTTGCCAAAGTTTGAAAGTTTAATAAGCTTTCTTCTTCAATTCCATCTTCATGAATATAGCATACAAACACAAGTAAAAATGCTAAATCAACAAGACCTGTTGACCTGTCCACTTGTGGAAAATGTTATTGCTTGGTTTCACAAACAATTTGACATTTCATGAATACACCAGAAAACTGCATCAATAAAAGATGATATATGGTCAATATCTTATATATATATTTTATTTTAACTTTTAATTGTTTCAGTCACTGGACTGTGGCCAACTGCCTTAATGAGTTTAGTCAAACAATTCAACACTAGTACTTACATTTTTATGTCCTAGATATGGCTTTAAACTACATCTGGTTCAGGAATTCCAGAGTTTTGAGAAGTGTAGAACCACTTCTTAGCCATTATTCTTCCCAGTTCTACTCTGACCCAGACTAGTAGCACCTGTCAGGATTCCAGCTATGGATTAATTAGCATGTACATAGAAGTCATCTATGAATATAGGAAGAAGCAACACCAGACCAAATCACAAGAGGCCCCTGGCAAGGCCTTGCATCCAGTAACCACCTGAGCCAAGGTTATGTTGGAATCATGGGATGCAACATGGTGGATGTGAACTATTTCAGCAGATGAACTTATTGAGTCAATAGTGAACATCACTAAATACTGAGTGAATGAACAATTGCCAAATTGTCAATGGTCAGGATCAACCAGTTCAGTTAATGAACTACTACTATCATCTGTAGTTGTGGTGTGCACAAATGAGATATTTCAAAAGAACAAAAGATCAATGCGATTAAAACCTAAGCCAGACATTCATGCCACATCACTCGATTAGGACAACTGATGTGGAAGAATTACATTAGTCTGGGCAAGTTGTTTGATTGGATGATGAAGATGACTTATTTTTTTTTAAAGTTTGATACTTATTCTGTCAGTCTCTTTTGCCAAACTAAGTTTGCTAAGTTGCAGGGACATAAGCAAACCAACACTGATTGTGAAGTGGTGTGGACATACATACAATCTATTAAATCCCTGCATTACATCAAATATATTGCACAGACAAGTGGTGGATGGTGAAAATGAGTACACCTTTCTGATATTTTCCACTTACTTTAATTAAGTTAATCTTGCTCCCCAAGGTATCAATATAACTAAAATGTTTCAAAATCCAAAGGAATATAAATGCATTTAGGTATAAACTAAAACTATACTGACTATATGGTTAGAGATGTTCGAGTGTCTATGATTCATGCAATTGTATATGCTTCACCTACATTTGCTAGTTGATAACCTTGTAGCATGAAAACAAGTAATACATCAATTTTGAAGATGATCTTGTTATTGACTCAAACTGATAACACCTCTTTCATTCATGTTACTTGAGTCCTACTTTTTAGCACTTGAGACTTAGTATTAATTTTTAAGCATTTACTTAAATAGCATTTATTCTTTATTGATTATAGAAAATTATAGTAGTCCTATGAAGGTACATGACATATTGTTTAGGGTGTTTTTAGTTCATGGCCATAAGTTTATGTGTTTCATCTCTGGACCAGGCAAAAAAACATTGTGTCCTTCAGCAAGGTACTTCAGTTCACATTATTGCTATCTATTCAGCTGTAATGTTGAGTGTTGCTGCACCACTCTCTCCTTCCAGTTATCACATCTTAGATGTTCTATTGGATCAAGGGTGACAATGTTGAGAGGGTGTCTACATTCACTTGCAACATTTAAAACATTTCAAGAAAATATGGTACATATTACTAAAGCTATACTTGCCTGCAAGTGATGGCTGGCTGATCTGTACTGTAATATTTGTCCAAAACATTTATCTTCACTACATATATATTAGAAAAGCCTCCAAACTATTCAGCACCGCTGTTGTGGTCTAAACTGAAAGGAATTGAAAGTATTAAAATTGAGTTGCCAAATTTTACCAGTTCAGTAGAATATATCTAGAACTAATATTCTAATATCAAAACTAAGTTACTGTGAAAATCCTACATAAATCTACATTGAGTTTATTTGTTTCTTTACATGTATGTGTGTGTGAAAAGATGTTGAATCATTTGCAGAGAATATTGTAAACTGATAAATAAAATATGATAATAAATACAATTTTTTAATATAGTTTATTTTTTTCTTATATAATTCAAAACTGAAACAAAAGACAAATAACAACCACACTAAAAATGTCTCATCGTATAATTTTAATCAAAGTCTGTTGTAAGCCCTTAATACAAGTAGTTCTTATTTAATTTTTCTCTATATATGGGGTAAGAAATAGGCCAACATTAAATAATATATATAAATATCTAGTTTATAGATATTTTCCACTTCTGATTACTTTTGAAATCATTATCATCTTCATCATTGTTTAATGCTCACTTCAAAGAATTCCATCTGATACACATGGGTTAGACAGAATTCAGTGAGGTACATTTCTACAACCAGATACCCTTCATATTACCAACCCTCACCTGTTTCTAAGCAATGTAATATTTCCTCAAGACCAGACATGTTTTCCCTGAATATTGGAAACAAAGGACACCACTCAGATGACAGTGAGGCTCATTTATAAGTATCACTCATGCACAATGGGTTTCTTACAGTTCCTATCTACCAAATCTATTGACAGGTCTTAAGTCAGTCAGGGCTGGAGTAGAAGATACTTGTTTTAGGTGCTGCACATTGGGATGGAACTGAAACCATATAGTTGGGAAGCAAATTTCTTGAGCACACAGTCATGCCTGAATACTTAGTTATCTTTGGAAATGCTTTCATAATATTCTGTAGCAGATAGAAATGCATCATTTGCAGATTACTTAATTTCAAAAACTTTAGGACAAGAATGATATAATATTATTTTAAATATGATATTGAGAAGTAAAAAAAACATTTAGAAATTGTAATTTAACTATATATTTTGCAGAAAAACAAACACACACATATATGTTTCCACATGCAAATAAATAAATTCTTGGGCCTCTGCCAAATCTTGCACTTTGATTAATTAGAAAAGCATGATGGCATCTACTTAACTACTTTACACACACACACACACACACACACACATTTATGCAGTAAATCTGATTTTCTTAATGAAAACCAGCACAGAGCAACTAATGCATATTTGTAGAAGATAAACATGTTTCTTTGAAATATTAACTGTTTGGTATTCAGAGAACTCTGTCAAATTTAATGCCTATTAATTCACATTATTTTGAATTACTCATTCATTTTCTCATAGCTTTGAGAATTTGATAATGGGAGTGTATATTTTTAGAATGACATTTTAAGATGTTTGCAAGACATCTATATATATTGCATCATTCTGGCAAAATTAATTGTTGTAAACTGGTCAGATTAGTATGAATAGAGTAACAGGATCTCACAAGTTTTGATATAAAACAGGTAGAATATTTGAGGCAAAAAGTCCTGTTTAAATGCTAAAAGGTTAAAGTGAACCTGTCATAAATTACAGTTTTAACAAAAATTCTCCCTTACATATCTACGTTCTTTTGGTGAGATCTTTTGGTGCCACGAAAATTTTGTTTTAATTCTAGTTGACAACAAACTTGTAATCGCAACTACTAAACTACTTGACCACGAACTTTGTTTAGCTTTCTGCTTCACTTTGTGTAAATGGTGACTGATGAAATATTGACAAAACATGGAAAAGAAAACATTTCTTTCAACTGATTTCTAAATTGTTTTGATAAGGTAAGCAAAACTGATTGTAAATTGAAACAGTGAACAGAGAAATCAATGCAAAGCAATACTATATACAAGACCTGGAGAAGTGGTACAAATGTTAAATTTCCATTCACATGAAGCTTTACCAGCACAAAATGAAGTAGCATATTTTAAAACAAATCTAATAAAAAGAGAGCAGCAGAAACTCGAGTCCCAAAAATGTTGCTACAAAATGAATGTTTGACAAACAATTCTCAAGCTAGTCTAGCTGTTATTCCTGATATGTCTGCTTTGAGAAAAACATGAGGAAGCATAATTTAGAGAACAATGCTCCTACTTCATACTAATCTGACCAGTTTACAACAATTAATTTTGCCAGAATGATGCAATATATATAGATGTCTTGCAAACAACTCGCACATGCAAGTGCTACCAGTCGAGAACTCCGCATATGAGAAGCCAGCAAGTGAATGGGATCATCAGGAGAGAATGCGCGCCGTTTCAGGGTCTACCTCTCAACAGCATCAATGTGCACTGGCCCCACTCACTGATATGAGGCCCCGCTTGCTAGATCAACTGGTTATTAAAAACAAAGCTCAATATTTCTCTAGCCATCGCTCATCGTCACATTTTAACCAAATCCAGTGGCTAGCCTTTTATTGTGTGAATGTAGACCAGATCATGATTAGAAGAGTAAGCTGGCTCCAACATTTAATGTCATCTTATGGTTTGGAGATGGCACGTTCAGAGTTGCTTGCAGCCTCTTTTCTCAAATTTATGAGATTTTGGTAAAAAAAAAAAACGGAGTTCACCCTATAATGTATGCTCTTTTGTCAAACAATGTACACCACATACATGACAAGTGTTGAAAGAAAGCATATCTAATTCAAGGAAAACTCTAATTGTATGCAACTTTGCACAAGCTTCACACAATAATACAGTTCTAAATAATGTAAATAATGTAGCTTCACACAATGTTGTGAAGAAACTATTCTCTGGGGTGTATTTAAAAGGATGTTTTTTTTTTTTTCATTTAGCACAAAATCTGCAAAAGTATATAGCTAAATTGGGTTTCAATTATTTATACAACACTGATCCTGATACTGTAATGAAAGCAAACACAGTTATTGTTCTTGTTGGCATACCTACACAAATATACACCTCACCTTGTCTTTGTTTCCTCATAACTTTCAGGAAAAGGATATTTTTTAATGAAATTTTCTACAAATACCTTTCAGATAGTGCAGATTCTGACTATATAGAAATTTGTGATGAAAAAGTTTTCCAAGGAGGACAGACAAGTTTTGGCAAATTCACATGAGTCAGCTGTTTCATCACAACTTTCTGAAAAATGGCTATTTCTTATGAAATTTTCATACTTTTCAGGTGATGTAGATTATGATTATATCAGAATTTATGTGAAAAAAATTAAAAAAAAATAAATAAATGGGCACATACATCTACATACTGATACATATAACACATCTACAAAATGAAACTTGAACTTTTGAAAAATCTAAGATGTGTATCAGGATGTCTGTGTGTCCACCAAACTTTTTTTTCGTATTAAATTTTGATATCATCATAATTTATACCACCTGAAAGGTATTTGTAGAAAGTTTCATAAAAATATCAATTTTTTTTTTTTTTGAAAGTTATGAATTAAGTCAGGGAGGGGCATACTTGTGTAGGTATGCCCTCTAACCTTTGTACCTTTGTACAAGGTTGATAAATGTATGTATACCCTTGTAACCAAGCTGCTACTAGAACTTCAGACTTTGCTCAATTGATTTGAAAATACTGTGTTGATAATCAAAACATACAAGAAAGTGAAAGCCGAATCTTTCTATCTCTCCTTGAAATAGGAATCCTCACCAAAGAAAATTAACAGAAAAGACTGTACAAACAATCATTCAGAAGTAGTCCATTGTTAACTGCAATCTATTGGCTGAAACCACAAAATGGATTCAAGAATGTCCAATGATATAGAAATTGATAGATGGGTGTAAATACAGAAAGGGAGAGATGCATACTATGAATGTTTATAAGTTTGATATGAACCACCCCAAAACCTCAAAAAGTATAGAGGTGCTGACAAAAGAATATATGAAACTGTTACGAATTTTGTAAAAGTGAATGCTGTTGAGCACCTAAGGAGTATTACTTATAATCACCAAATGAAGGATTGAAAAAAGTTACCTTTTCAAGAAAAATAGCATAGTAATAGTTTTTTTATCAGTAACTGGCATACCTGTGTTGTCAAAAATGCTGACAGTTTTATTAATGATAGAGAATGGCATATCAAAACAATGAGAGAAACTATTGCTAAGTGTCGGCAATTGAGTAAATATATGTAGACACACAGAATTGAAGCCCTTGAAGAATCAGATATGGTTCTAACATCTCTGGTTGAAAATATCATGCACATAATGTGTGTGTGTATATATATCATCATCATCGTTTAATGTCCGCTTTCCATGCTAGCATGGGTTGGACGACTTGACTGAGGACTGGTGAAACCGGATGGCAACACCAGGCTCCAATCTAAATTTGGCAGAGTTTCTACAGCTGGATGCCCTTCCTAACGCCAACCACTCAGAGAGTGTAGTAGGTGCTTTTACATGTCACCTGCATGAAGGCCAGTCAAGCGATACTGGCAACAGCCACGCTCGAAATATATATATATATATATAT
>NC_068996.1:27338119-27341022 GCF_001194135.2 Octopus bimaculoides | reverse complement strand
AAATTGTTACAAACACACATATGGACGCACATACTTACATATAAGCACGAACACATAAGTGCGTGCACACATATGAGCGTGCACACATACGAGCTTGCACACACTCACATGCTCATACCAAACAGTTTCAAAACAACGCGAAAACAACGCCAGATCATATATTCAAAATAAATGGAAGTGGAGAGACAAGTTACTGAAGAGATTGCAAGAGTGCAATGAAATAATTTAACAAAAAACTATATAAACTAATAAAGGACTGAACCAGTGCGTGTGTTCATTACCGGCATAATGCCTCTCCCAAGGTTTAATTGTATATATATATATATATATACATACAGGTGCAGGTATGGCTGTGTGGTAAGACGCTTGCTTCCCAACCTCATGGTTCTGGATTCAGTCCCACTGCATTGTACCTTAAGCAAGTGTTTTCCACTATAGCCTCAGGCTCACCAAAATCTTGTGAGTGGATTTGGTAGATGGAAACTGAAAAGAAACCCATCACATATAAGTATATGTATGTATATTTATATGTGTGGGTCTTTCTGTCTGAGCTTGTCTCCATCACCACCACCACTACCACTTAACAGCTGGAGTTGGTGCATTTGCATCCCCATAACTTAGCGGTTTGTCAAAAGAGACTGACAGAATAAGTACCAAGCTTAAAAAGTAAGTATTGGGGTTGATTCATTTAACTAAAAATCCAAGGTCGTGACCCAGCACAGCTGCAGTCCAGTCTAATGATTAAAACAAGTACAAATAAAGTACAAGTACAAGTCTAATGACTAAAACAGGTATAAGATACAAGATACACACATATACATACACATGCATATTTATATACATTTAAGCATATGCATACAAATATGTATGTGTGTGCCTCTGTGTGTGTGTTTGTGAAACTGATATACTAAATACAATTTACACTAAAAATTTGCAAGTATCATTTTGATTAAAATACCAGTAACACCAGAGCAAAACCTTTTAATATAGTTTGCATTTAGTGTTTCTGACTGTCATTCACTCTCACTCTATTTGTTGTTTTATTATATGCAAGATAATCTTTCATAATTCCTATTTAACTATTCCAGTTGATTATATTGTCTCTTTCACTTTTTACTCACTTACACTATTTATGCGAATGTTTTCATTATGCATAAGTGAAATAGGGATGTGTTTTGTATAAATAACAGTCAGAAATTCATTTAATGTTTCTCTTGTTCTCTCTCATGCCCCTTCTTTATCTCTGCTTCTGTGTGTACGAATGCTCTCATTCTCTCTGTTGCCTCCTGTGCCAAAAAGTACTGGCATCAAAACAAGTTCAGTATCTAGCCAGCGGTGACAAATCAGCAGTGTCCAAACAGCTGCATTCACTTGTCCTGTTCCAATTTATGAACCTGGAAGTGTGAAAGGCAAATTTCTCTCTCTCTCTATCTATATATATTTATATACAGGTGTGTGCATTAAAACAAATATCCAGAGAGTTCGGTTTTATGTTAACAAAATGACAACTGGAAGATTAAGAATAGAAAAGCCTAAAATATCAAAGACCAATGCTTTATCCACATTTCTGGAATACTGAATGAAAAATTCTTGATTTGCCAGAAAAATATACTTAAGAAAAAACATACTAGGTGCGGGCATGGCTGTGTAGTAAGAAGCTTGCTTTCTAACCACGTGGTCCTGGATTCAGTCCCACTGGTTGGCACCTTTGGCAAGTGTCTTCTACTATAGCCTCAGACTGACCAAGGTCTTGTGAGTGGATTTGGTAGACAGAAACTGAAAGAAGCCTGTCATCTATCTATATATATAAAACTGAGAATGTGTGTCTGTCTGTATGTGCGCATCACTAAAACTTAAGAACTACCCAACCGATTTCATTCAAATTTTACACACGCCTTACTTAGGGTCCAAGGAGTGTCATTGATAAAGAGTGATCAGGCAGAACATCCACTACAGATGATGACCAAATCAAGTCATTAATTGAGAATAACCCACATTGTACAACCCGAGAATTGGCAGAAAGCCCCAACCTATCAAATTCTGTTGTTCATGAGCAGCTGGTAAAGCTTGGGTACACGAATCGCTACAATGTTTGGGTACCACATGAGTTGAGTGAGAAGAACCTTTTTGGATCGCATTTCCATCTGTGATTCACTTTATAAATGGAATGAAAATGCACCTTTTTTAAAGCAAATTGTGACAGGTGATGAGAAATGGATTATCTACCGAAATGTTCAGAGAAAGCAGCCCTGGAGTAAGCGACATGAGCCACCCTTAGCCATCCCAAAAGTAGGTCTTCACCCTAAAAAAGTCTTGCTTTGTGTCTGGTAAGATTGGAAAGGAATTCTGTACTATGAGCTTAATTCTGAGAAATACTGCACACAACTGGACGAGTTAAAAGCAACAATTCAAGAGAAATGTCCAGAATTGGTCAATAGGAAGGGTGTTGTTTTCCAGTATGATAATGCAAGACTGCACATTTCTTTGGGAACCAAACAAAAATTGCTGCAGTTCGGCTGGGATGTGTTACTCCACCTTTCATATTCACCAGATATTGCTCCTTCAGATTTCCACTTATTCAGGTCTCTGCAGAATAGTCTTAATCGTAAAAATTTCAATTCCTTGGATGATGTAATAAGATACCTTGGTGAATTCTTTGCCGTGAAACCACCTCAATTCTGGGAAGAGGGTATTTTCAAGTTAAAGGAAAGATGGAGACGCATTGTGCAACAAAATGGTTTATATTTGGCTGATTAAAAATGAAATGGCAAGTATTTATTGACCTTTTTCTTTCCTTTAAAAATCGGCACAAACTTTCCGGACAACCCAAGATATATGTACATGAAATAATTCATCTCTCATATGTATTATATTAAAATAATATCCCCTTAGTATAACCTTAA
>NC_068996.1:27336191-27337101 GCF_001194135.2 Octopus bimaculoides | reverse complement strand
ATATATATATATATATATACACATATATATATACATGAATATATATGTATACTAACTGGTATACCTGGTAATTCCCATGAGTAAAGATGTTCTATTGAAACACCTTATTACTCTGATATAGGAAAGCAATTTCGTTATAACTGCCACAAAAGGTGTATTTTTTGCTGCGAAGAAGTACAAAAAATTGTCAGCTGGAGGAGGGAGAGATTGCTGGAGGTTGGTGAGAGAGGTTTTCGGAGGTTGACAAAAAAGTACTCTGACTCGTCGTGACATTTTAAAGGTGAAGTTTAATAAGAAGGTTAATTTATTAAAGGTAATATATAAATGTAGTATATATGTATATAAATATAGGAATGAAGTGTTTAATATTTAAGAATGAATTGAAGAAAGTGCAATAATAACGTTCACACTCACTGATGGTCGCTCTCAGTAACTGCTTTTAGCTTACAGAGTTCTTGTTTTTATAACTATCAAAAAGCAGCCAGAATGATAGACATATTGTTGAGAACAAATGATTTTGATGGAGGTCTGTTATCTCTATTCCAGCCAGAGGAGGTTAGAAGGGTCAAGCAGCAAAGACATTATTCTGCTTAGTGAAGGCATCTGGGAAATGTATAACTGCTGTCATTCACAGAAAAACTATTGTTTTACTGTGAGAAAAACACTGTTGAAGTGTTAAGTGAAATTTGGCAATCGAGGATCAAATCCATGCTATGCCTGCATGAAGCCACTACAAATACATTGTACAATAAAAAAATTATCTACTGTTATGGAAAAATTGTAACTGTAAAAATGCAGAATTATTGGAGTAATGGGTATTCAAAAAAGTATGTATGTATAGAAATGTATGAATGAAGTCTTTAAGGTTTAAGATTCAAATAAACGAAGTGCAATAATAATGTTTAGCAGT
>NC_068996.1:27333426-27336181 GCF_001194135.2 Octopus bimaculoides | reverse complement strand
AGATTCAAATAAACGAAGTGCAATAATAATGTTTAGCAGTTCAAAACCGAGTAGTGAAATGCAGAATTAGGTCGGCTGATCATGAGAATCAAATATTGATCACTTTGCTAAAAACTGCAGGTGCTATGGGTTATTTCCCTTGGGTTGTTTAAATAAAATATTAGTAATATGTAGTAGATAGAAGGATCCATTGGAGGGACCTTATTATCGATTTTTTTCAGCAATCTAAGTATGTCACAAGGTTTCCAGACATGAGTTCTATTCACGTGTCAAATAAAGTATAAAAGTGATACTGTCTGCAAAAGTTAGAAATTGAACACAAAAAAACCAAATAGATACTTTAGTAATAATAGAATTTTTTTTAAATGATGATCATAGGCAACCCACATTTTCTTGCCACAAATTATAAAATAAAGGGTATAAATATATAAAGAATTTATATAAATAAAATTATGAATGTACGTTGTAATTATGAGTTCAAAGTTTGCTACATAAAGTCTTTGTGATGTGATCCTGAGCAAAGTCAAAACTCTGTTCATCCCAGTTTTCTTAACTGAAACACAATAGCTTCTAAAGTTCAGTGCTAACTGACAGTTAAGTAGTTTAGATAAGTAAAGACATTTTCTCTGACAAATAAATCATCTCATCCATGCCAGTATTGAATAATGAGCATTACAACAGTGAAAAAGAATACAAAATATGTTTTTTTTTCAATTATTACATGTTCAAACCTAAGAATAGTAAAGATAAATACAAAATGAATAGTAAGAGCTACTGAAATTTGAAGTTTGAAAACTGATCTGAAGAGTTTCAAGGTCTAGATATTCTTCATACGACTAGGCAACGCCTACACATCATCATGTTTTCCAAGAACACCATGAAGGATTTAGAGTATTTGAAGTTCAGAAACTCACAAAGGTAAAAAAAAATCTCATGGAGTATCAAATTATTTTTAAAAAACAAAGAAAAAAACCTCTCTGACTGTGGGGTAAGAAGCTTCCTTCCCAACCACATAGGATGTTGTTCATTTTCGGGTCTTCAGTGAGCGGAGGGAGATTTTGTATAATTGTGTTGTATGCTTCATTGTTTCTGGCGTTGTGGATTGATATGTATGGGAGTGATTTGAGGTGAGGTGTGGTGTTTCCTTTTGTTGTCCTTAGTGTGTTTGTGTCCAATTCCTTGGCACGTTTAATTTCATGTTCTATAAGTGTAGGTGGGTATTGACTTCAATGAGTGTTATATTGAGTTCTTGTAGGCAAAGTTCCTGAGTGGTTGTGTCAGATACAATTGTACAGATCCTTTTTGCTAGACTGAATGAGATATTTATTTTGGTGTGTTTAGGATGGCATGAACTGAAAAGAAGATACTGTTTTGAGTCTGTTGGTTTGTAGTAAATGTCGGTTGCAATTTGGTTGTTGGACTTTTTAAAAATCAAAATGTCCAGAAATAGGAGCTGTTCCTTGCTATATTCCATTGTAAATTGGATGTTGGGGTTTATATTGTTCAGTGTGGATTTGAAATCCAGGAGTTTATCATACGTTTCATTCCAGATGCTAAAACAATCGTCTGGGTACCTTTTTCAATTTTCTCTTTAAAATTATACTAATGAGCCAGTTGCCCCCCTTGCCATCTGTTGCCTCCCTTGGTTCACTCTCTAGACTCATTCTTATTTTTCAAACATCCAAAATGACAAGACTCGTTTGTCACGAGAATTGATTATTGTACGATGTCCCTTGAAAAGCTAATTTAAATAACAAAAACTGGTTGGAATTCACGACATCCATATAATACGTATATATTTATAAAAAGATATTAAGCTATATGAAATGAAGGCATTTCTCTTCCACTTTTTATATTTGTTTTCCACATATTTTCAACTCATAATTTTGCCACGTGGTGTATACTGAATCTTCAGTATATATATATATATGAAGCCACTACAAATACATTGTACAATAAAAAAATTTATCTACTGTTATGGAAAAAGTGTAACTGTAAAAATGCAGAATTATCAGAGTAATAGGCATTGAAAAAAGTATGTATGTATAGAAATGTATGAATGAAGTCTTTAAGGTTTAAGATTCAAATTAAGGAAGTGCAATAATAATGTTTAGCAGTTCAAAACTGTAAGTGGTGAAATGCAGAATTAGGTCGGCTGATTGAGAGAATCAAATATTGATAGCTTCGCTAAAATCTGCAGGTGCTATGGGTTATTTCCCTTGGGTTGTTTAAATAAAATATTAGTGATATGTAGTAGATAGAAGGATCCATTGGATGGGCCCTATTATCGATTTGTTCAACAATCTAAGTATGTCACAAGGTTTCCAGATATGAGGTCTACTCATGTGTCAAATAAAGTATAAAAGTGATATCGCCTGCAAAAATTAGACTTAGGACACACAAAAAAATCAATATTCAAAGTAATCAAACATAAATAATGAAATGGGTTATTTCCCTTGAGTGTTTAAAAAAAATTGTACAGGTGCTATGGGTTATTTTCCTTGGGTGTTCAAAAGAAAAATTAGTTATATGAGGTAGATACAAAGGTCCCTTCCAGGGGCCATATTATGAATTTTTTCAACAATCTAAGTATGTCACTAGGTTTCCAGACATGAATTCTACTCATGTCAAGTTTCATCAAAATCAATAAAACGATGTATGTGGAGTTAGCTAACAGTGTCACAAACAAACACACCGATTTTCCACATATGTAGTAGATATATATGTATGTGTGTATGTGTGTGTGTGTGTATAT
>NC_068996.1:27329747-27333326 GCF_001194135.2 Octopus bimaculoides | reverse complement strand
GGGTTGCGTAGTCTAGACGGCGCTTTTAGATTTCATTATTCTCTTTAACCAGGGCAACGCCGGGTGTTTCTGCTAGTTAAAAATAAATGTAATACTTATCTTATCGAAAATTATAAACGTGACATTAACTTTACGTTTATTAGAATATAAACTAACAGAAATATTAAATGCAAATCTAATCTTAATGAATCTTTCATTTAAAATACAATTTAAACGAAGTTTTAGGTTAAACTAAAATTATAAACATAATATAAATAACTTTAATTTTAATATAAACTAACAAAAATTAATTTATATAAAAATAATTATATCACCATTAAATAAAAGAAAACCATTTAACAAAATAATTGAAAAGAAATACAAAAATTATCTAATCGAATATTTAGTTTAAATAAAATTTTAAATGTTGTACTATTAACTTAACCTTAATTAGAATATTAACTAATAATCAAAGAAATTATATATAAAAAAAATTTCTAATTAATTAAATTTATTTTTGCCAGGCTTCAGAACCTGTTGTCAAATAAGGGTGGCTGTTGAGTTTTGTGGAATTTCAAGAGGATGTTGTACTTTAGCTTGTCTCAGATGGTCATGCTGTGAACACTAACCACTATGCTCAACAACTGCTGCAAGTATTTGATGTGTTGAAAGCATTTTTCAATTGAAGACATGCACTCCTACAGCAAGACAATGCCCCAGCACACACTGTCAATGTGACCAAGTGCAAGTTTGAGATATTGGAAGTTCTGCTTCACTCTGTCTAGAGTCCAGACCTTGCACTATCAAATTATTGCCTTTTTCAAGCCATTACTCATTTGCTGTTTGGCAGAGGCTCAGCAAAATGGACGAAGTAGAAGATGAATGCACAGTGTTTCTTTTTGCCTCTAAACTAGCCAAATAGTATAAGCATGGAACTGAGTTTCTGGCACAACAATAGCAATAAACAATAGAATATGATGGGATATATTTTGATGAATAAACGCTTTTTGTATGTAATTTGTTTGAACTATGAAAAACTTTTGACTCACGCTGTCAATGTTTGTGCGTGTGTTTATTTTTGTGTTTGTCTCCACCACCACTTGACAACCAGTGTTGGTTTGTTTATCCCGCCCCCCCCATTTTAGCAGTTTGTCAAAATACTTAAAAAAAAAGAAAGATGGTACTGGGGTTGAATTATTTTACTAAAGCCTCCAAGGTGGTGTTCCAAATTGACCACAGTCAAATGATTGAAACAGGTAAAAGATAAAAGATATATAGGTATACATATCTACATCTTTAGTGATATGTGTGTGTGTATTGACTAGCTGTCTGTAAACATTACTTTGAAAAGTTGCCCAACAGGACACAACTCCTATGAACAAGTTTTCTGTGGAACCAATCTTATAGCTGCACACCAATATTCTGATTGGTGAAATTACTTTTGATGTAGCACTAAGCGCTGTTAAACAGCTCAAGACTAATAAATCATGTGGGTGTAGATGGTGTGCCTCCTAAAGGTTTTTTGGAATCCTGAGTTACTTCTTCTTATTCTAAATTCTATTTACATCATCAGTCAAGCTCAATCAGAATCCAAGCTGAACCACACCATTCCTATTTCAAAAAAGAGAGATCTATTAAGATCTATTAGAACACAGCTTGTATCATGGCATTAGCCTTATGACATGCTCAGCCAAACTCTTCAACTGTCTCATATGTTCAGTTGCATACAAGACCCTATAAAAACACAGCTCACATCAAACCAAAATAGCTTATGCAAAGGCCACTCCAACCTCGAACCTATTTTAACTTTTTGCTATCTCACTGAAGCCATCTCAGCAACGAAAGATGTCTTTGTGCATCTTCATTGTGGATTCCATCAAAGCTTTTGACTCTGTCCACTGTGTTGAGTGGATGTTTTGGATTCTTTGTGCATATAGAATACCTAACGAAGCTGTAAAGACTATCTGCTCTATATTCACAGACTGCAAAAGTTTTGTATGCACATGTGGTAGAGACACAAACACATTCACTGAACAAACTCCACCCTTATCAGACAATCAAACAAAGACGGCTAACATTCATAAGCTAGTTTCCGTCAAACAGATCAACCATATCACTATGCATTTTATTTTCTATAACCCTTTAGGGACCTTCACGCCTGGAGGTCAGGCCCATGATGTATGTCCATGAAATCATGTGATTCACAAGATTGTGCATTGTCTCAGAGTTGGCATGCACAATGTCATCTTGCACAGCTTAGAGGGAAAAGTGCTCTCAACTTGGAGTAAACATCCATGAGAGATGTAGCGTATTCTAATCTTGCAGGCTTGTGGGTACTGGAGTCATATAAAAAGCAACTATGCCTGTGCCATGTAGAAGCACTTCTGCCAGTGCTGCATAAAAGCACCCAGTATACACTGTAAAGTAGTTGGTGTTAGGAAGGGCATCCAGCCATAGAGACCATGCCAAAACCTGTGAAACTTGGGAGTAGCATGGAAACCAAATCAAACTGTTTTAAATATACACACATACACATATATATATACACACACACACACATATATATATACTTACACAGACACAAACACACACATATATACATATATATATATATATGCCAGTGCCAATGGACTGGCTCCGGTGCGGGTGGCACGTAAAATACACCATTTCGAGCGTGGCCGTTGCCAGTACCTGCCTGACTGGCCCTCGTGCCGGTGTCACGTGAAAGCACCCACTACACTCTCTGAGTGGTTGGCGTTAGGAAGGGCATCCAGCTGTAGAAACTCTGCCAAATCAGATTGGAGGCTGGTGTCGCCTCCTGGTCCACCAGTCCTCAGTTAAACGACGATGATGATGATAATGATGATGATATATACATATATATAGCTTAGATTGGTTTCTGCCATTATCCGCCCAGGCTATGACTAATTCAGTAGCACCACCTGGAAAAGTCTTTTAGTTAATTATTTCGGGACACCATGGACTACTCAAGCAAAGAGTTGTTGTTGATTGAGATGCATCCTGGTGTAGGTGGCTTATTCGGTATTTCCTAGAGGAATTTGTCCAAGTACAGTTTGAAAGTTGTGGGGCCTTTTTCTACTTTAATTTCTTTCGGGATAACAGTGAAAAGAGCAGGACTATTTGCAATGAAGAAATTCTGTTGCAATGTTCTTATGTGATGTGATCTTGACCTTTGTAGGGGACGCATTGCATGGGGGCCTAGTCTTGGGTGAATTGTGAACATAATACTGATATCATTTGGATAATATTGGTAGAATATTTTCCATATGGTGCAAATAATGTATCGCTCACAGCGGCATTGCAGAGAATAGAGTTTCAGCTGTTTAAGTCGAGCCCAATTATTAAGTCCCATCATACCATTTATTTTTTTAGTGATTGATCTTTGCGGAGCTTCGATCCTCATTATGTCTTGTATTTTGTAGGGGGACCACAATGGGCAGCAGTATTCGAGGTGGGGCCTAGCGAGTGCGGAGAAGAGAAGGATGATGGTTTTATGATTCCTAGATTGAAAAGTTCTGAGGATCTACGAGCTCATTCTGTGGGCAACATTGACTTTTTTGTTGATGTACACTCCAGCTA
>NC_068996.1:27326108-27328804 GCF_001194135.2 Octopus bimaculoides | reverse complement strand
ATAGGAACGACTGACTGGTAGAGAAGGTTTTGGGGGATAAAACTAGCATCCGGTCATTTGCAAGAGGAGCTGCAAGTTGTTGTCTGCATTCCTTCAACACTCTAGCAGGGAACCTGTCCAGACCCACTACTGTATCAGGTTTGATTTCTTTTATTGCTGCTAGGATATCAGTGGCGTCAAAGGTTATGTCAGAAAGGATATGTTGAGGAGTCAAAGAAGCAAAGCTGATTGAGTCAACTGAAAACAGGGTCACTGAAGACAGAGCAGTATTGACTTTGAGGGATCTCAGCCATATCTTTGGCATCACCGTGAAGGATGCTGTTTTCGTCAACCAGGGGGACGATAGAGGAAACTGTGGTCCTGTGTGTTTTTGCAAAGGAGTAAAAGACCTTAGGATTATGCTTGATGTTTTTAATAGTCCAGGCTTCCTCTGCAGCTCTTTGGTCGTTTATGAAGGTTCTCATAATCCTGCAGTTGTTGCTTCTTTGATTCCAAGGTTGTTAATCTTCTCAATTGGGGGTGATGCTGATGGTGATATTTTAGAGTATTGATTTTTGGGTTTATATATACATGGTCCATTATTGGTTATCATTGTTACCATCGTTTCTTTACAATCTCTTTGCTAAGCTGGCATGTGTAGCAAGAGTCAACCAGAGAAGCATGACTGCTGCACATCCCAAGAGGTAGTAAATAGTGTTGGGTGAGTTATTTCCCTTGGTTAGTTATGAATAAAACTCTGACAAACCGAATTTAGAGTTTAAATTGCAACGTATCAATAATA
Source organism: Octopus bimaculoides (assembly GCF_001194135.2). Lineage (NCBI taxonomy): Eukaryota > Metazoa > Mollusca > Cephalopoda > Octopoda > Octopodidae > Octopus > Octopus bimaculoides. The sequence continues at coordinate 27,328,023 of NC_068996.1, read as the reverse complement.
AAATGTAATGATAAAGAGAGTCTAGCAGTGAGCTAAAATTAAAGGAATAGTTAACTACTAACTCACTGTACTGTTTGGAAAGATAAAGATTTGAAAATATTGAAGAGCATATGTGTACAGTATAGAGATTAATAATTGTTTAAGGTTTGTGAATTAGTTCTAACTCACTTTAGGTATATATAATCTTACTGAACGCTCTAACAATAATGATGATGATAATGGTCATTCTAGTCAATTTCAAAATATGAGTTTTTGAAGGAGAGAATTTTACAAAAAAGTGTGCAACAAAGAAAAACACCTTTAAAAATAAAAGAAGCTGCATCTATTTGCAACAGCTGTGTGAATGTAAATTGAGTCGAGGGATGGATTTTGTTATGGAGTCATACTGGGGGCACTGCTGATTTTGATTTTGCCTGGGATTGAGCAAATGTGTCAGTTGCTTGCAGGATGTAATTCTTTTAATATTCTGTTTCTCTGACTCAGACTGTTTTGATGCACCATGACACATTTTATAATTAAGCTGTAGGCACTTGAGTGATTAACTTATCCTTATATCCTAAGGTCGGGTCTTTCTTTACAATGGTATCTCTCCACTTGTTGGCCATACGAAATAATAATAATTTCAAATTTTGGCACAAGGTCAGTAATTTTAGGGTGGGGTATATGTCAATTACCTCAAACCCCAGTGTTTAACTGGTACTTATTTTATTGACCCTGGAGGATGACAGGCAAAGTCAACCTTGGCAGAATTTGAACATGATGTAAAGATGGACAAAATGCTAAGCGTTCTGCCTGGCATGCTCACAATTCTGCCAGATCACCCTTAGATACTTTTTACAAGTTTCATTCTTTAATTTTCTTTATTAATTTCCATAGAACAATTTCTCTGCTTCTATCCTTTAATCACATTTTTTTAAAGCTTTCTCTTTCTACTTTTCGTTTAGAACTAGCCAAGGGAAATAACTCATCGAAACATTAACTATATGTAACAGGTTAGGCTACTTATAGTTTTTAATCCCATAATGCAATACTAGGAAATCCATGTATGTCGAGCTTAATTTACAAACTGGTTGAATTTATTGTCCGATGACTGTTTGGCATAAGCAGAGTATGAAACTTGAAGTTACGATGTATACCACAAACAGAATATCATTTTATGTTTATTTCACTCCACAATGTTTTTGTTTGCATTAACAGAATTAAAAATATTTTTAAGAAACTTCAAGTGATATGAAATAAATTTGTCAGAAAACTCTAAATGTTTTCTATCCAAAGGTTTTTTTTAACCCAATATTCTATATCCTATTATTTATAGCTTTGTCTATTTTGAGTTCTATTGAAATTTCTTTGTATAAACATTCATAATTATATCTATGTATCTCTATATATGTATGTTCTTTTACTTGTTTCAGGACTGTGGCCATGCTGGAACACTGCCTTTAAGGGTTTTAGTCAACAAAATCAACGCCAAGACTTATTCTTTGTAAGCCTAGTACTTATTCTATCGGTCTGTTTTGCCAAACAACTAAGTTATGGGGACGTAAACACACCAACATCAGTTGTCAAGCAGTGATGGTAGGGGACAAACACAGATACACATATATATACAATGGGCTTCTTTCAGTTTTCATCTACCAACTCCACTCACAGGGCTTTGGTTGGTGTGAGGCTATAGTACAAGACACTTGCGCAGGGTGCCATGCAGTGGGACTGAACTTGGAACCACGCAGTTGGGAAGCAAGCTTCTTACCATACAGCCATGCCTGTGTCTATATATATATATATACTTTATTTAAAAGCAGCAGAAATATAACAAAAGACTGTTACTCGGAGTTTTACTCTACCTCTGGTATTTGAGTACTCTTTTTTCCACCTTGTTGCACATTTTATGTGCTTACTCCGGTATGTATATATA
>NC_068996.1:27314027-27325721 GCF_001194135.2 Octopus bimaculoides | reverse complement strand
AGTAGTCATCGCCTCGGTGAGGCTCAATGTACGAAGGTCTTGCCTCACCACCTCAGCCCAGGTCTTCCTGGGCCTACCTCTTCCACGGGTTCCCTCAACTGTTAGGGTGTGGCACTTTTTCACGCAGCTATCCTCCTCCATTCTCACCACATGTCCATACCAGCGCAATCGTCTCTCTTGCATGCCACAACTGATGCTTCTAATGTTCAGCTTTTCTCTCAAGATACTTACACTCTGACGGGTATTCACATTGACATTACACATCCAACGGAGCATACTGGCTTCATTCCTTGCGAGCTTACCTATGTCCTCAGCAGTTACAGCCCATGTTTCACTGCCATGTAGCATGGTTGTTTGTACGCATGCGTCATTATTATAACTGAACATAAAAACCAGCATTAACATAAGTTTGTGTGTATATATACTCTTTACTCTTTTACTTGTTTCAGTCATTTGACTGCGGCCATGCTGGAGCACCACCTTTAGTTGAGCAAATCGACCCCAGGACTTATTCTTTGTAAGCCTAGTACTTATTCTATCGGTCTCTTTTGGCGAACCGCTAAGTTTCGAGGACGTAAACACACCAGCATCGGTTGTCAAGCGATGTTGGGAGGGACAAATACAGACACACATATATATATATATGATGGTCATCTTTCAGTTTCCGTCTACCAAATCCACTCACAAGGCTTTGGTCGGCCTAAGGCTATAGTATGGACTGAACCCAGAACCATGTGGTTAGTAAGCAAGTTACTTACTACACAACCACTCCTGCGCCTATATATATGTATAGGCATGAGTAAGACAAGTCATTGGGGCAGTATTTCTGCAGCCAAATGTTTTTTCTTTGTTGCCAACCCTTGCCTGGTTTGTTCCAAATAATGTATTAGTTTCCTTAGTCCCCTGAACAATAAATAGTTCAATAGCAAGACAGGTTTTTGCAACAGATTGTAAACATTGACTGTTGTATGTATAATGATGGTATATTATCATCAGCATCATCAATATCCTGTTTTTCAATGCTGACATGGGCTGGATGGTTTGACAAGAAACAAAGCATCTGAAGGGGTGAGAGATTTCTGTGTAAGTTTTGTTTTTCATACTTACAACCATAAAATTACAATAAGACATTTCAATGAGTTTCTTGTGAAATAGAAACATACTGCATCACTAAGGTTGTTTACTCCTTTTGTTGGTGACCTTCACAGCCATACATACCCATTTATATAAGTAAAAATGATACTGCTAAATGCATGTTGCTTATGTCTGCCCCTGCACTCAGTCTCTCTGATGAATCCCCCTATCTTCTAAATACCCACAACTCATCTTCCTAACATGCTCCCTTCCATCGCCCTTCTGACCATAGCACTATTCACTCGACTGATGCAACCTTGAGAGCAGAATTATATATTCCATCCCACTACCATTCACCCTTTTCCTCATGCATTCTCAGTACCATTCCCTACCACTCAACACACCATTATTTTGCCAATGGCATTCCTTCCCCTCATCCCACTATTTCCACCCTTAAGTACCGCTGTCCTTGTCACTTGCATTTCACATCATCTTTGCTGATCCACACCCACTTCTATCATCCCCTTCAACTAATATTCACAATCAATCATGACCCCATATTCATCACCTACATCATTTCTCTTGTCTCTATCCTTATCCATCTGCTACTCTCCGTTACATTCCCATGAACTTAACTACCCATGCCACTTCTCTTATAATCACCATCCTTTAACCTGAAGGCAGAGTGCACCTTGATATATCTTCATCATGATCTTCTGGCTTCTCCAGCTGAGGTAACATTGTATCTGCTCTACAGAAAGACACCTGTAGCTATCATCTTTAACAAGTGTACCCTAAGATGAGTAGTGAGTGGGATCTTGTCTTGTAAATTACTTGGTAATTTCACAAGTGTTGGTACCCAACAAAAAGTACTCAGTACAGTGCTTGGCATTAAGAAGGGAATCCAGCCACAGAAACCATGCTAAAACATTGTTGCTTTGGTGCAGTAATCTATCTCACCAGTTCCTGCTGAACCCATTGAGCTCATGATAACAGACATTAGTTTCAAATTTTGGCAGAAGGTCAGCAAGTTTGGGGGAAAGAGATAGTCAATTACATCAACCCCAGTACTCAACTGGTACCTATTTTATGAATCCCTAAAGGATGAAAGGTAAAGTCAACTAATGCCACTAAGCATTTTGCCTGGTGTGCTTACAATTCTGCCAGCTTACTACCATGAGAAACAGACATTAAATGATGAAACTGATTATGACATATTTGAAGCTTATTCAGTCATTGATATCAGTTCCAGCAATCACAGCTATCATATCTCATGTGTTTATTTAATCCACAAGACTGTTCATATATGCTGAATAGTTTGATTGCCTTAAAAACCATCACAAGTTTCCCTGGACTGTGAATCTTGCCCTATCTTTAATCATCCTGTATAACCAAAAATCAACAATGACAAACATAACAATTATATAAAATTGTATTATCGACAGATGTTTAAGGCACCACCTGATCTGTTTTTTTTTCTTAGCATTAGAATTGTTTAAGATATGACACATGTTCAATGGTTTAAACAAGTCAGTAAGTAGCAATGTGTGTGTGGGGAAACTTTAAAAAATAGATCACTGTCCCATTATTTCACAGCTGTTCATGGTTGTTGCTTATATAAAAGAAAAAATATAAAAATTAGTCTTTTTTTATTGATTTGATCTAACACTGATCAAAAGTCTGATGTTACTGCTGTGGTGATAGCTACCTACTATAACACATATACACAGACAACCTTTTTCCACCCACACTCCTGGCTCTTTTGACCCCTCTACAGCAAGAAACCTGTTCTACTCTTCCCCTTTCTCTCATACTCTAATCCCTCATCTACTAACATAAATTCATTTGGGTACAGTCCTGCAATCTGCATGCAAATCTCACTAGTGCTGTAAAGGGGTTGGAATGATAAAGGACATTCAGCTGTAGAAACCATGTCAAAGTAGATAGAGAAGTACAATTCAGTCCTTGGACCCAGTTCCTGCCAAACTTCCCAATCCATGCCAGCAAGGAACATGGACATTAAATGATGATGCGGATGTTGATCCCCCCACCCCCATGTGTATAAGTTTGTGATATAATTTTGGAAGAGATGCAGAATATATGACCTTCACAGGTCCCCAGAGAGTTGATCAATATGGCTAGTGTTCAGCCTGAACATCAGTGAGTCAATACATGGAAGAAATCTAACTCATGTTTCTCAAGGTGCTAAGTGCCATCCTTGATTACATTCTCCAGTAAGCAAAAGCCCTATAGTTTTACTTTTGGCATGTGAGGACCAGTGGATTAAAAATACTTTATTAAGGAAAACAGGTCAGGGTTGGCAACATGAAGAGCATCTAGCTCTCTAAAACTTGCCTCAACAAATTTTGTCTTTCATCTAAACGATGGAAACATGTAGGTGAACATCAAATGAAGAATGAAATTTTAATTATTTAGTAGCACATATAATTATAACTTAACAATTAAGAAAACAGACAATTCTGTGCACTTTTCACTATCATTTTTGTCTTCCTTTACTTCACTTATTGTTACTTTCTGTTTTCTCTTTTACCTTTTCTGATGTGCTGTAGTGTATCTGAACACTGTTTACAATGAGCACATTATTATATTACATGAAACGTACAAAACACAAGTTATCATAATGTAAAAGTTTCTCTTCCAAAATTAGTATTGAAACCTGCTCAAAGAATTGATGTACACATGTGAAGGAGACACTTGTTTGTTGTCTATAATGGCTGCATGACCTGCATGGCTTTACAATTTGAATAGTGTTGATGATCCTGAGATAAAGGACTCAAGATTAAATATTAGTCAGTTGATCCAGTAAGCAGAGTCTCACATCAGTGGTGGGAGCAGTTTACTGCAAAGCCATCAAGGGGAAGGCCCCGAAACAGAGCATGTTCTTTCCTGATGACACATCTGGTATGTGGAGCTTTCGAGTGATAGCATTTGCGCAAGCAAGTTATTTGCAAGTTGCAGAAAACACATATTATGTGTACTTTGAACTTTAAAATCTATTTGAACCTTGCAATGTCAGTGTGCATGTATAACAGAGTCAAAGTGTCTCAAGAGAAAAACTGGGTATAAGACTGGTATGGTCATGTGAGGTGTATGGATGAGGACGGCTGCATAAAGTGCCAATCTTTAACTATGGATGGAAGAGGCAGACCCAGGGAGATGTGGGATGAGGCGGTCAAATATGATCTTTGATTGCTGAGTCTCACAGAGGTGATGACAGGCGACTGAGATTTATGGTGATTTGCTGTGTTTGAGAAGACATGTCAAGCTAAATAAAATCAGTCATGGCCAGTACAGGTGACATGTGAAAGGCACCCAGTACACTCTGTGGAGTGGTTGGTATTAGGAAGGACATCCAGCTATAGAAATCAAGCTAAAATAGACTGAAACCTGGTACAGCTCTCCGGCTTACCAGTTCCAGTCAAACCATTTAACCCATGGCAGCATGGAATAAATTGCTAAATTATGACAGTGATGCGGATAATCCTATAAACCATGATGTGCATATGGCAATGCAGTATGATAGAAAAATGTTCACCTCCACATATGTAGATAGTAAAATACTTCCTTTCTAATACTGCCACTTACAATGTTAGTATTTAGTGGCTAACATAGTCAGTAGCATAAGACCAAATGTAGAAAAATATATCTGTGAACAGATGGAGGTATAGTGGAATGAGATGACTGAACACAGTTGTTTGGACACTGGCTTTTTGGCCTAGCTAAGTAGATAGTCAGCCTGTTTTGGCAAAAGTAATTAGTGCTGAAGGCAAACACACACAAACATTCACACAGAAATATACATGTTGAGAGAGAGAAACATTACAATTTATTAATTGAACACAATTGTCATAAGCACTTTCCTTCTCCTCATAGACATAAAGAGAGATTATATATATATATATATATATATATAGAGAGAGAGAGAGAGAGAGAAAGAGATATTAAAACATTTGGTGTTGAATAAGTCATAACTGGCACCAAAATGGCTGTGCCAAAAACATCTCATATCTATTGTATGGTTCTTTGAATCAGATGTTCACCTCATAATTATGTGGTTCTGAGTTGCATAGCATCTTTGGAGATATTCTGCTAAATCTTTGGGTGGAACTGAAATTTGTGAGTGAAATTGGCTAGATGGAAACTATGTTGAAGTCAAACAGATAGGCTATCTCTGTATCTGAAAAATAGATTTTAACATCACTATTCAACTCTTGGATGACTTTTAGCATTGTCCACTCTGTTACAAGCATCTGAAAGCTGGCTCCCAGTGTAAGGCTAACTCAGTATTATATGTTGCTTCCAATTATATCAAACACAGATCATGGCTTTCCCCTCCATTTAAATCCACCCACTTTCACCAGTCTGGGAGGCCCTGAAAGACAAATGGTCATTCTCCCTTTCTCTTATAACTAAATTGTAAAAAAAAAAAGTTTAAAAAAATGCATTCACACAACAGTACCAAATCCAAACAAAATTCAGAAAAATAGAATTTTCCAGACCCCCCCCCCTAAAATAAAATCTCAACAAACATGAAATTCTCAAAAACCTTCAAGTAGGTTTGGAACATAGAAACTAAAAGAAGCTTGTTATATACATAATATATATATATATGTGTGTGTGTGTGTGCACATTAGTCTCCTTGCCTTGACATCATGTGATGGTTGTCATCATCATGCAAGTGGTGGCTTTCATTTTCAAGTTTCTGAGAAAACAAGTCCAGTTATGGGGAAATATTACCTCATTTGGAAAGAAGTGAAGATTGGCAATACCATAAACCAATCTAGATGTTGAAAATCTTCCCCAATGAATACAGTCTGAACCATGTGAGCATGGTAATATCACTCACTTCCCAATTCGGCATTAAAATAAAATCTTGACACACCAAACATCTCTTAATTACACTTTACATTCCAGAACACATGCATATATCATCTTCGTTTTACGTCTATTTTTCCATGATAGTATGGGCTGGACAGATTTATTTCACTACAGTATGCCACCAGTTGGCGTCCTTTGTTATCTGATGCATACAACATAGATAGCCCTAACTGTTGTGAATGTCATGTTTTAGTTGAGGTTTTTACAACTGCATTTCTTTCCTATCACTAACAACTTTAGAGCCTGATCTTTTTTTAAGACTCATAGAGCCAGTTACCTGCTTTCCATGGCATATAAGTGACTAAAATCACAATGTTGCCCTGAATGGGATGCTAGTCCATTGCAGGGTTCAAGGTCAGCAAAATCAATTACATTCACAGGTACCTTAGTTAATGGACCCTGAAGAAATGAAGGGCAAAACTGACCTAGGTACGATTTGAAGTCAGAACATAAAAGAGCCAGAAGAAATTTCCCTGTTTCGTGACATGTCAACAATTCTGCCAGTTATTTTACAGCCTAAACTAGATGCATGACTTGTATCAGTGTTTGTCTGTACTAGAACTGAAGACTTTTTCCTATCCTGTACCAATTTTTATTTTTAGTTAATGACCTACTAAATGGGTTGCTTTTACTGTGGTTTGCAGAGTCTGTCTCAATTCAGCAATTAAAGCAGACCCGTTTCCTATACAGGTGCGTTTGTTCAATTGCTTCTGCTGGGGGTATAAAAGGAAGTACTATTATGTAAAGGAAGGGAGGTAACTTACTGAAGTCCTAGTACCTGAGAATGAGGTTGACTTAGGTAACAAGGGCACTTTGGAAGCTGGTGGAGGATTTGTGAAGGCAGATGTAGCAATCTATGAATGTATTAGTGTTTTGCACCTAAATATTGATAATCTTCTCTAAATGCCTTCTTATATACTGATAAATACTACAAAATATTATGTGAACTCTATAATTTTCTCTTCCTAATTATCAATAACTCTCTGTAAAAACAAAAAATAAAATTGTATATAAATAGATTTTTCTCTTACCCGTACTCATGCTTCATTGTTGCCCATGAGATAATCAAACAAGAGAGATAAATGGCTTACAAAACATCAACATCAGATGAAAATATTTTGTTCAACAAACTGTCAAAAACAGCTAAATAAATTTGAAATGACATATTTATTGTGTCCTTTTGCATTCCTCAGAGGTCTACAGTGATTGCCACTTTAATCTGTGCTTCTGTGACATTAAGCATATGAGAAATAAACTTCTTTAAGGATGCCAATATTTAATGCACCACTACTTAATTTTCCATTGCTGCCACCGTTTCTAGCGATAAAGATGTCCACCTGGTCTTAGCTTATAACTGGAAGTTATCTTGTTCATGGACACTACACTGTGGTATCTACTTGGTTAGACTGGACTGTTGACAGTTAAGTGTGTTGGCTATGGAAATAATAGTACAGTGAACTATACCACACTGTGGTACTTACAGCTAGTTAGCCTGGGCTGTTGACAGTTAAGTGTATTGGTCATGGACACAGCACAGTGAATTATACCACATTGTGGTACCTACTTACAGCTAGGTAGACTGGATTGTTGTCCGTTAAGTGAGTTTTTTAGCCATGGACACATCACAGTGAACAATACCATACTGTGGTACATTTTGCTGATAAGTAACATGTGAACTGCAGATTTCTCAGATTATTGCTTAGTATACTCTTTACACATCACCTCTCTCTCTAACACACACATGTACATATATTGATGTGTGTGTGTGAGTATGAGTGTATGTGTGCACAAACGTGTGTATATTGAAGTTTTAATAAAGTTTAAGGATTCTTTTAAAATGCAAAATGTATCTGTAAATAAAAGACATGATATAGATGCCTATGATGATGATAGTGTTGGTGGTTGTTATGTGATTAGGGTGGAGAGTAATGAATGCAGAAATGATGAACATAATTTTTTTCTACAAAATAAAGTAATGTACTTTCATTGTACATATATAATCAGTTTTCTTCAGATGAAGTTATATAGACATAGGTACACACAAGCATTACTGAAAAAGTAAGATACATGTTTTGAGTGGAGTTGTAAAATAAAATATGCTCAGTGTATTCTTTTGTTTCAGCCTAAAGGCTGTGGTCATTCTGGGGTAACTCTTCGTGAGATAAGCTACTGGATCATATAAAGTTGCTCAGCTCACTAGAAATAACAACTAAATTTCCTACAAATCACTTACCCTCTTCAAAATGGCACAATAAAATGGATAATTTAGTCTACATTAAGTCCAGAACCTGCATATTTTAATCTACAGATGGAAAAAGGGGGAGAAAAAAAATGAAACAAAAGTAGGTTTATCAGTCATTTATTATAGGTGTACAGAGTCAGAACTGCCTGGAGCTAAACAACAATAACTAATGGATTGATTATACAACTCTGTACGATGTTATGATATTCATTAGTATCGTATGCATATGACATGAGACTCCATGAATATTTCAGCTGACTCATCAGATTCTCATAGGAGTCTGTCTCATCACCACAATTGTTACTACCATGAGCCAGTCGTTAGTCAAATAATTTAATGAATAACAATATATATAAATAGGCTTACACGCCTTGTGTAGGTTATGTACACACACAAACACATACCAATATCTGTGTGTGCATAAACAGAGGGAAAGAAAGAGCGAGAAAGAAACTAGAGAAACTTTGAAAAACAAGTGGGATAGGAAAGAGATACAATTAAAATTATGTGAATTAATTCAGGAGAAAGTTTCTTTCTTTCAAAACTAATGAAAAAAAATTAAGATTGGCTGAGCTCTTCCACACGATATATTATATACACGTGTGTGTGTATATATATATATATATATATACACACACACACACACGTGTTACCATGAATATCTATACACACTATGCCTTCATACACATGTATATACACACATATACATATGCCCCTATATATATATATATATCTTAAAGAAATTATTTATTGTATACTTACAGTTAATGCTACAGAAGACTTTAGCTATTAGATCATCTCTATTTCCTACAATATTCCGGAAGTTCCGGGAGTCTAGAGATGACCAATATATTCATCAAATGGCAATTCCCGGATATTATCGAAACGTTGCAATTTTAGCGTCTTCGATTTTTTTTTTTTTTTTTGGGATGATGTTTTTTTGTGCCGAATGAATTTTCTGAAAACAAAAATTTCTGCAAGTGAACTATTAAAATAATTTGATAATTACAATTATGTATAAAATGGTTGTTGAAATATATTTTATATTTTAAATGAAACACGAGTAAATACATACACTCACATGCTTATATATATATATATATATACATATATATTTTCCCTATATATATATATATATATATATACATATATATTTTCCCTATATACATATATATATATATATATATACAATAGTCATTCTTTCGTTAGAAAGAATGCCATATTTGTATATATACCATGTATATATACATACACACACAATATATTTATGTGCATACATAACATATAATTTTTAGTACTGTCTATTATGAAGTGTCCGAAAGTTTCGTCGCGCTTTTACCACTTAGTCACGAATGACACAATCCCACTGCCTCAAGAGGAATCGCTTCAGTCATCAGGTCGCAGAAGTGATATGAAACTTTTAGACAGTTCATGATTGACTAGGTACGGAACGAAAAGTTAATACAACGGATTTTGTTTGATTCTTCATAAATAGCCAAAATTATAACCCCATCCTTGATGTAACGGTTCCTGGTTCAGCACATGGTTTCAAATATAATCACATTCGGCCGAAAACTAGCCTAGGCCATTGGTGCTTCCCGACTTTGTTTTCCTCATAATTTTCCAAAAGATGATTATTTTTTTACTAAAATTTCTAACTAAAATTTTGAGTGTTGAACTGGTAATGTTGATGCTCCAAGTCAATTGAAAAAAAAGAAAATAAAAGTGAAAAGGCTAAAGGAAATTTGGGCAAACAAAGTTAGGAAGTAGAAGAATGACGAACTGAAATTCTTCACTCAATTCCGTTAAAAACGTGTTTGTGAAATTTCACTAAAAGTTTTTCAGAAATCTATAAGAAAACAAAGTGGGAAGGAGACCAATCCTTACTTATACTATATATATATAGCATATACTATACATGTGTGTGTATGTATGTATATATATATATATATATATATAGGGAGAGAGAGAGCACATATATATATATGTGTTTGTGTGTCCGGGTTTATCCCCACCATCATCACTTGACCACCGATGCTGATGTGTTTACGTCCCTGTAACTTAGCGGTTCGGCAAAAGAAACCAATAGAATAAGTACTAGGCTTACAAAGAATAAGTCCTGGGGTCGATTTACTCGACTAAAGGCGGTGGTTCAGCATGGTTACAGTCAAATGACTGAAACAAGTAAAATAATAAAAGAAAATACAGCATATATATATATATATATATATAGAGAGAGAGATATTATATATATATATATATATATATATACATACACACACACATATATATATATATATATAGAGAGAGAGAGAGAGAGAGAGAGAGAGATTACGAATTATATTTTAAAATGTAAAAGAAAACGAAATATTTTTTTCATAAAAGAGAAACATTTTGATAGAACAACAAAATCCGATGATATAGAGAATATAATTTGTAACACGGGCATAAATTCGCAAATTTTGAGAGTGGAGTGTATTCTATGATACCGGTGAAGTAATTTGTCTGGTACTTATCGATAACGGAAGGACGATGAAAAGGAAATTCAACCTAGGCGGGATTTGAACTTATAACGCAAAGGGGACGTAACTAACAGAACTAATAATAATATTTCTAACATTTTGCATATAGTTGTTTTTAACGTTCATATAGGTGTTTCAAATATAGGCACATGGTCGGGCATTTGGAGAGGAGAAAGGGTTGATCGATTATATATATCGCAGTACTTGACTGGTACTTTATTTTATCTACTCCAACTGAAAGGATGCAAAACCTAAGTTGACCTCGGCGGGCGACAGACGAGAAGTGAGGGGGAGGGGTGGTAATTGCAGTAATAGGTTCGAAAACTGAAATTGAAATACATAAATAATAATAATAATATTAATAATATAGATAATATTAATGATAATAAAATGGTTAAAAAAAAAAAAAATAAAGTATGTGCAAAAAGCAATTGAAACGTTATTAAAAAAGTAAAAGTGGTAAGGGAGGAGTAAAGCGGAAGCGAAACGGGTTTGAAAAGCGCATGTGCAGTGGTGGCGTCGGAAGTTATGATTAGTTTTCTAGCAGACAAGTGCGAGAGAAAGTTTTAAAGTAAAGGAGTCGAACATCAGGTGAAGTTGTTAGTTTCGTTTTCACGACAACAACATTCCACCATCTACACCAATGGCGGCAATTGCTGAGCAGCGAATAAAGCGAGAATTTCGGGAAGTTATCAGCAGCGAAGAGGTAAAAATGTTATGTTGTTTAATAAGGATTGAGAAGACAGCCACTTCAAGCCATTACCAACCAATACCCCGCCACTCTTTTTAACACTCACAATACACTCGTGGCTTTACAACAATTAACCTTTTGTTTCGCGGTCATTTTTTAAAAAATTTCTTTATGTTTATATTTATGCAGTATCATACAAATATCTATCTATCTATCTATCTATATATCTTTGTCTATCTATCTATCTACATGCTTACATACGCATA
>NC_068996.1:27311001-27314017 GCF_001194135.2 Octopus bimaculoides | reverse complement strand
TATATAATGCAGATGTGTATATTTATTGCTATGCACAGCTAAGTCGATCATAAATCAGTAATAGTAGAGAGAGTACTGTTTCTTATTCCTCACCACATAATACTAACACATCACTCCTGCTTTTCGAATTCCAACTCCGTTATGTGGTCATTATGTGAGGGTTCGCTTTAATATTATCATCGCTTTCTAAACTAGACCCCCATTTTATGTTTGCCTTGCGTCTAAACCCTGGTAAGCAAACCTATTACTATTATAGTTCTTACTTATTTTATCTCTTTTTCATTTTTTTTTTTTAATGAAATAAACCAATATTCTATACATTTTACTTATGTCTGTCGTAATCTTAAAAGAGTTAATGAGTGCTATTTGTTAATCAGTGCTAATGAATATGCATACATATATGTTTATATGTTTGTACATGTGCCTATATTTATAAAGCGTATGTATCATTCATATATATATACACATATATATATATATATACACACGCACATACACAAAACATACAGCGCTAAGAGTGTCGGCCATGGTATGTACCAGGAGGCCTATCACTATTAAATGGAAAAACCCAGTCTCCTCTATTTTAAGAGGTAACCGTTAGTGTATATATGTATAACAATAAGTTGTCTAATACACATATCAATAAAAACAGCCGCCTTCCACATTCAGCAATTTCTGTGATACTTGATGATACTGGAATATTTTTACGTATGTTACCTGTGTGTGTGTGGAGGGTACTTCAATGTTTCAGACACTATGTATGTATTTGTATGTTCTAATACCTATTTATGTATGAGTGTGTGTATGTACATATATATATATATATATATATATTTATATATATGCCTGCATGTATCTCTGTGTGTGTGTATGCATGCATATATATATATATATATATATACACACACACACTTGTGTTCGTTTTACGTCTGTTTTCCGTGCCAGCACGAGTTGGACGATTACACACAGAGGTATTGTTTTACTATCTCTTGCCCTTTGTGTTACCAATACTTACCTGTTTTTCAAGTTATGGGTTATTGTTATTTCGAAAGTGAATAGTTGTGGGACAGTTTGTTAGCGATGGATGTCGAGGCATCACCGTTATTTGCTTAAGGCCTTCATGCGTGAACGCAGTATGTAAGCATTCACACAAACGTACATGTGCACAGTCATACAAAGGCATACGGTCAAGTACGCTTTTTGTCGCCAGTACTTGACTGCTTGAAGAATTAAGAGTATCTTTTACTTTTATTCCATAGATTTTTGTAAACCGAATGTAAACGTCATTTACAGTTTTGTTCAAGTATGACTAAGATATCTGCATTCTTGCACACATCCACGCCCCCATGTGTCTGTCACTTCCATATATATATATATATATATATATATATAAATGGGGAAGGCCTGTTTATGGAATTACCTTAGGTTTCCCGTCCATAAAGGGTTTATCTTTATGGCGTATCGTCAGATCCCATAAACCGGCCTTACTCGTTTTTAATATATACTGCTCTACATCTTAGAGTGTGCTTCTTTCGGACTTATGTTTTCTACAAACGATATATATATAATGGGCTTCCTACAATTTCCATCATTTCACAAGTCATTGATCAGTCTCAAAGTACAGAAGATATTTGTATTGATATGAAATTAAACCTGAAACCATGTGGTTGAGAAGTACCTAAGATACTTGCTACGATTTTGCTGCATTGACTTATTGTAGTGAACAGAGACCATAACTTGTATAGTATAGTTAAATTCTTTGATAGTTCAAAACTTCTCTATCTCAAGAACCTTGCTGGGAGATTGTCATTTCAAACTGTCTTTATTCTTTTTCACAAAGTACACAGCTTCCTTCTCTTGTTTTTGCGGAAGTTTTTTTTTTTTTTTTTTTTAAAGTTTCATTGATATTTTAGTAACTGTTTTAACTCCTAATTGGAGAGCTCCTAGCAGTATTTTGCCCATTGATGTATGACATTGTTGGTTTAGATAGCTTTTTTTTTATTTTCAGAACTAAAGTTTTTGATTGTAAAAGTTGTAAAATCTTCTTTGATGCTTCAGAAACCACATTACTCTGCTGCTTCACTTTATCTAAATTATAATAATGGCACACTGATTTGTAATAGATATCATTTTCTGACACTTTCTCAGTAGACTAGTTTCCTGTGAAATACTGGGTTGTGTGATATATTGAATGGTCAACAGATTGTTATGTGATGTACATCAGTTCCGCAAATTCTTCACAAAAACCTGTAAGGTTTTTGGTAAGCATTTGGAGGATACTTCCAAGGGAACTTTCATGTCCTCCTCTTGAAATTTTCTCTAAACTTGACTTTAAATGATAATGAATTCAAATTTTGCTTTGCAGTTTTGTTTTCTTTGTTCACGTGTGTTTATGTGTATGTACATAAGTATGCATCTGTACATGTGTTCATGGCTCTGGTTAAATAGTTTGTTGTCTCAACCATGTGGTTCTGAGATTAGTCCTACTGCATAACATCAAGAGCAAGTATCTTCCACTATTCTCCTAAGCTGACCAAAATCTTATGAATGGAGTTGATAAATGGGTACTCAAAGAAGCCTGTCATATGTGTATGGATGCATTATCATTATTTAATGCCGGCCTTCCATGCACATATTCATACATGTAAATGTAAGCTTGTGTGTAAATATATGTAAATGCATGCTCATATGTATACACCATATGTATGTATATGTGTGTTCATGTATGTGTACATATGAGTCTGTGTATGTATATATATATATATATATATATATATATGTATATATATACATACATACACACACACACGTGTGTTACTGTCTTCTTGCCTTGAAATTACATGATAGTTGTAAATGAATGTTACTATCATCCAATCTTCAATAACATGTCCAGTCATGGGAAAATATTATCAAATTTGGAAACTGGTGAGGGATGGCTGCAGGAAGCCCATCATGCCATAGAAAAGTGCATGTTAAATGATATATATATATATATATATATATATATATATATATA
>NC_068996.1:27309573-27310636 GCF_001194135.2 Octopus bimaculoides | reverse complement strand
ATATATATAATAATCCTTATGCATGTTCATTACACTGCTAGATGATGGTCTTATGTTTTCTTCATCAATCTTCCCTCTGTTTTTTTTTTTCTGGATGTGGTGGCCACTCTGTCAATTTGCTGTTGTATCTATTATTCTTTCTTCTAAACACATATCCTGAAAATTTTCAAAATAATACTGACCTGTTGCCACACTTATCCTGTTGTTTCTCCACTATTCAGCATTCTCCTTTCCATGGCTCATTGTGTTGATGTTAATTTATTTTCAATACTCTTGTTGGTGGTTCATGTTTTTGATGCATACATAATAGTAGGCAGCACACACTGGTTGAAGACCTTTCTTTTTAGACACATATGCAAGTTATTGTACATGTGATTCAATTTACCAAAGGCTGTCCCTCTTAGTTGTATTCATTGTTGATTTTCTTTGATCTGATTTTTTTTTTCTAAGCATATTATTTGTCCAAGATAGGTATATTGCTTTATATGTTCAACTAGAGCACTGGAGGAAAAGGGAATCAAAGGAGATTATGTGAAGTTATTAGAGAATAATGTACACCAACTGTAGAACTATAGCTACTATAAACAACAAAGAGATTGATATCAAAATCAGTAAAAGAGTTAGACAGGGAGACACCATATCACCGAAATTCACATCTGTATTAGAAAAAGGTTTTTAAAAACGAATTTTGGTCAGATAAAGAAATAAATGGATGCAGGCTAAATCATCTCAAATTCACTGATGATATTGTACTCATTTCTAGGAGCATTAAAGATTCAACAAAAATGCCCAGAGAACTAAAAGGAGAAAACAAAACATGTAGACTCAGAATTAATATTAATAAAAGAAAGATAATGTACAACTATCTGTTCATAGCTGGGAATGTATATGTGTTTGTGTGTGTATATATATATATATATATATATATATATATATATATATATAATACAAAGAATATATATACATGTATACACACATATATGTACATACTTACATCTACATGTGTATATACATGCATATCAGGGTACAGGACGTTAGAACAATAAACTACAGACAACGGAAC
>NC_068996.1:27285350-27309092 GCF_001194135.2 Octopus bimaculoides | reverse complement strand
CGACGGGCTTCTTTCAGTTTCCGTGTACCAAATCCACTCACAAGGCTTTGGTCAGCCCGAGGTTATAGTAGAAGACGCTTGCCCAAGGTGCCACGCAGTGGGACTGAACCCAGAACTATGTGGTTGGTAAGCAAGCTACTTACTACACAGCCACTCCTGCGCCTATATATATATATGCATTTCTATATGTATATACATCATCATTTAATGTGTTCTTCATGCTGGCATGGGTTGAACGGTTTGACAGGAGAGCTGTCTGGACTCCATTTGCCTGTTTTAGGATGGTTTCTATGGCTGGATGCCCTTTCTAAAGCCAACCATTTTACATAATGTACTGGGTGCTTTAAATGTGGCATGGGCACAGACACTTTTATGTGACATAAGCATGGGAAGTTACTTTCTCTCTAAGTGAAAGGCAAATTGTATAATGCCTGTGTGCAGACAACTATACTACCTGGTAGTGAGACATGGGCTCTGACAACTGAAGACATGGAAGGCTTGAGAGAAATGAAGACAGCATGCTCTGCTGGATGGGTAATGTCAGTGTGCATTTACAACAGAGTGTAAGTGATTTGAGAGAGGAACTGGGTGTTCAAGGTATCAGATGTGTGAAAGAGAAAAGACTGTTGGTGTGGTCATGTGATGTGTATGGATGAGGACAGCTGCATCAAGAAATGCCGATCTCTAATTGGGTAAGCAATGCGTGGATGGGGGTAGATCCAGGAAGATGTGCTATGTAGTAGTAAGAAAGGATCTTCAGATGTTGGGCCTCACAGAGGAGACAAGGGACTGAAACTTTCGACTGTTTGCTGTACTTGAGAAGACATGTCAAGCTAAGTAAAATCGTGTGTGTATATATATATATATGTGTGTGTGTGTGTGTGTGTAGCTATATATATATGTGTATGTGTGTGTGTAGCTATATATGTGTATGTATGTATGTATATATATATATATATATATATATGTGTATGTATGTCTGTATGTATGTATATATATATATGTGTGTATGTGTATGTATATATGCAGTGCGTGAGAAGACCTGGCAAGCCAAGTGAGACCTAAATCCAAGGCCTCTGCCAGGGATGTAGCCAGCCCACTTATGCGTACCTTTCCTTCATTGGACACTAAACTCCGCTTGCAAAGACCTGTTGAGGCAAGTGAAATCGAAATCGAACTAAATTCGATGACTGGCACCCATGCCAACGTCGTCTCCTTCATTGGACATGAAACCCGGCTTGCGAAGACCTGTTGGGGCAAGCAAAAGCGAAATCGTGATGACACATGTAAGACATTCGAGCTAGATCGTTGCCAGTGCCGCTGGACCGACTCCTGTGCAGGTTGCATGTAATATACACCATTTTGAGCGTGGCCGTTGCCAGTACCGCCTGACTGGCCTTCGTGCCAGTAGCATGTAAAAGCACCCACTACACTCTCAGAATGGTTGGTGTTAGGAAGGGCATCCAGCTGTAGAAACTCTGCCAAATCAGATTGGAGCCTAGTGTAGCCATCTGGTTCACCAGTCCTCAGTCAAATCATCCAACCCATGCTAGCATGGAAAGTGGACATTAAACGATGATGATGATAGATACAATAAATAAGTAGTAGTAGTCTGGCACAAGTTGTTGCATGGTTGTGTTAGTGGCAATTAAACCACTTCACATACCAGGCTTGTTTGTTAAAGAGGGCATCTAAAGACCCAACTGGACAAACAATACCTGTCAAATGAATGAATATGGTTAATGTCTATCAATCGTACAGGTTGTTAGATATTCCAACCTAGTTTTAGCTGTGCTTTAAGACCACGAGGAGCAAGGTACCTGTTATCCTTTGTTAAAGCATGTCACTAAGCTCTGGGCAAGTGGCCCTGCAAGGCAGCCAAATTGAGAGGGATGACTTCATGCATTAATCATTACTGTCTGTGAGTACCTATGAAAGGGCTTAGAGTAGAGACATCAATGTTAAATTGGGGCACACTAACTCTGTTTCATCAAGAAGAGAGGAGGTAGACATAAGAATGGGACCCTAACCCTAGCAATGAAGAAGTTACCTGGGATGTGAGAACACAGTGTATGATGAGTGATGGTGTTTGTGTCTGAACTCCACAACCCTCAGCAATGTGGATGAGATTAGTCATTCATTCACGTGTGTGATATGTGTATATCTGTGTATACATGTGTATATCTCTATGTGTGTGGTCCAAACGCCTGATGTCTGTGCATGGTCTGATGAAACAAAGATAATTCTGATTGAACTGATAGTACCATGGGAAGATGAATGTATAGAGGTTTCTGGGAAGGGAACCATCAAATACCATGATCTGGTTCAGCTGTGTAGGGTAAAAGAGTGGCAGGCCTGGTTATTTACTGTTGAAGTTGACAGCCAAGATTTCAGCATAATCAGTATAGAAGATGCTGATATCAGAGTGGCAAGAAGACAGTTACTTGCAGATTGGTGGCAGTAGTGGAATCTTGCTAACCTGAGCAAGGAAGAGGGGGTTACATTGGAAACCAGAAAATGGACAGTAAGTGGCCATCACTGCCAATCTGCTAACTTGAGGACGTGATTTAGGTTTGTAACACTTGTGGGAAGTTGGACATCATCTGATGACTTCTCTTGGCTAGAAGCTACTATTTTAGTGTGTGACTGAATATACTATTATCTCTAGTAGATGTGTTGAATGTATGTATTTTTATATATCTCCATGTTATCTATGTATGTGTATTGTACATCTGTATATGTGTAAATATATATATATATATATATATATATATATGAGAGAGAAGTGTGTGTGTATATATATATATATATTGGTTCAGGTATAGCTATGTGATTAAGGTCACTTCTTATCCGTTTAGTTTTGAGTTTAATCTCAATTTATGGCATTTTGGGCAAGTATACTGAAGCACCAAGCTGACTCGAACCTTGTAAATGAAGGCAGACTCGTGTGAATGTTTGTGTCACCTTATCTTGGCAGCATGTGATAGTTGTAAATATGTCACTGTCATACACATAATGTTGTTACCAATCTTATGTGAAAGTATGTCTGGTCATGGGGAATTTTTTGTTTGCTTGGATATGAGTTGGCAACAGGAAGGGCATCAGGTTGTAGAAAACCCACTTCAGCAAAATTCCATCCCATCTATGCAAACATGGAAAAGTGAACATTAAAACAATGATGATGATGCTATATGTATATGTGTATTATGAATTTGTTTTACTAGCTTGTCTTGTAAAAGAATTAGGATTCTATAAACTGCTACTCTTCCCTCGCTTATTTTTCAAGTTATAAAGATTTTTTTAATATTCCACAGTTCTTCAAACTGTAGAGCAACCATTAATAATGTCAAGAGAATGTAAACATCTCCTGTTTCTCCAAAACAGTGACAAACAAAATCTTCCCCCCACCCCAATATATATGTTTATACATATTGAGCTCCTAAAACTTTCTGCCTGCCACAGTCACTTACAAGGTTTTGGTTAGCCCTGAGATATAATAGAAAACTGGCTCAGGGTGCTATGTGATTATGAAGTATAGCTTCTCAAATCACACCATGATGCCTCTACCTCTTCCGGATACTTCCTATATCTATCTATTTGTCTTCCTGTCTGTAATTCTGGTTGGTTAGATTTACACTTTTTTATTCTTCTGTTTTATATGTGTGTGTGTGTGTATATATATACATATATATATATATATATACTTCTTTGCTCATTTCTATGAAGGTATTTGATGAACACTGTACAAAATGTTTCAGCATTATATGTGTGTATATATGTTTGTATACTTTTGTATTTTATATATATATATATATATATATATATATAATACCATGCCTTGATAATTTGTGAGCTGTGTGTGTGTTGTTGTCATCACTAGGGAGGTCAGTGCTCCCATGTTAGAGGTCCTTTGAGACTGGTAGGAGGGAGTAAGGTTTCTTCAAACTGGAGGCCTGGACTGAATGCTTGCAACTGAGGAGTCACCTATAGGTGCCTAAGGTGTCAAGTAGTTTTAAACCAGTTGGGTTAAAGTCTACCACCAAAAATGGATGTATATGTGTATGTCATCATCATCCTTCAACGTCTGTTTCCTGTGTTGAACGGTTTGACCAGAGCTGGCAAGCAGGAGAGCTGCACTAGGTTCCATTCTGATGTCAACCATAGTCATACATATCTTTCTGTACATTTTTACATCTGTTTTTTTTTCATTCTGGTTTGGGTCTGGATATGCTATTGAAGCAATGTATTACAGCTGCATGCCTTTTTTGATACTAATATGCATTTTTCAAGTATGGGAGCTTTGAAGACAAAAAGTAAGTGGGTAATTTATTGATAGATGTATCAACTACAACAACATATAAATGTCATAACTTTTGTATTAGTGCAGATGCATACATACATGAACATATGCGTGCACACACACACACAATTATATGGGCTTTTTTTTTCCCCAGTTTCTTTCAGATCCATTCACAAAGCTATGACCGGCTTAGGATTGTAGTAGATGCTTGCCCAAAGAGCTTCTTAGTGGGATTTAACCTGTGCCTGCACCTATGTATGTATAGGCATGGCTGTGCGGTAAGAAGTTTGCTTCCAATCACAAGTTCCAGGTTCAGTCCCACTGTGTGGCACCTTGGACAAGTGTCTTCTAATATAGCCTCAGGCCAAACAAAGCCTTGTGAGTTGATTTGGTAGACTGAAACTGAAAGAAGCCTGTTGTGTATGTTTGTGTGTTTGGCCTGTTTGAACCCAACCCTGGCTGACAATTGGTGTTGGTGTGTTTACATCCCCATAACTTAGCAGTTTGGTGTAAGACACCAGTAAAATGAATACCAGATTTTAAAAGAAAGTCCTGGGGTTGATTTGTTCAACTAAAGTTTTCAAAGGCAGTGCCTCAGCATGGTTTTAGTCTGATGATTGAAACAAATAAAAGTTATATGTATACAAATGCTGATATATAATGACACAACGACATGTCTGTGTAAAAGAATATAAATGACAACTTTTCAATATATTATGTAAATATTTCATGTAAGGTATAATTTTCTTCCAATATTATTGTCTAACATTTGCTTTTTAATTTTAACATGTGCAAATTTAAATGTGAAGCCAAGAATGAATTATTTCCTATTTTCTATAGTATAAGAAACTGTATACTAGGCAGTTGAAGATATGACTTTTATTAAATGAGGAGATTTAATAAACATAATTCAATCTCAGACAGCTCCTGCACAATATTCCTGGTCCATTGTCATCCCAGGGCCTCAAAACCATTCCTTGATATGTCTTTGCAACATACTGTGAAACTTTGCCAGAGAAAATGCCTCTTGGAAGATGATGCAAACTGGAACAGTGCCTTGTAAGTGAAAATTAGAAGCCTTTTTGAAGTCATTTTCTGTATCTGTTCACCATTCAGTCCTCGCCATCTTTGGCATAATGACCAGGACATTATGACAGGAGACAATGTCTTAAGTGCAACAAGAGTCAAAAATCCCAAACTTCTGATCCTCATTCAAAAGATATTGTACAATTCGTGACTGACAAGGATCATGAACTGTATAGGCTACCAACTGCAGTAAAAACTGCAGCTGCAGTTCTTAAAAGATCCTTTAGAGCAGTAATTCTGAAAGATTCTTTTGACAACTAGGTATGCATTCAACAAATAGAGCAACTGCTCTTGATTGAAAAAAAAACCCCAAAAATCTTAAACAAGGATCACATAAGTTATATCTAGCATAGAAAATAGTTTTCTTTGATGTTACTTGTGCTGGCAAAACTTTTGAACAACCTAACTTTGGTTTGTTCAGATAGTCTTTTTTCTATAGCAGGAACCTCATTTGAAAAAGCTGTAATTTTGTGCACAAGAAAGTCCTCTGTGAACCTGTATACTCAATAGATATGACTAGTTTGCAATTGTTTTACTTCATTTACAAGCAATGTTTAATTACACTGAGAGTAGAGAAGTCCCTATAAATAAACCTTTATAGAATCAACATACACCAAGAGATACTATTTGTAGTTTATTGTAGGTTCTTGCAAAATTATAGAAATTATGAATGGCTTAGTGAATGTGCCATCCAAGCTCATAAAAATAACATTGTGCAGGATATTAATATGCCCATCATACCACAGGTTCTCATTCAATCCAAATGATACAAGTCAGTTCACTGTGTAGTTGACATTAACAATGCTGCCCACTAATCAGTGCTGAAAATAGCAGCACCAATTATGTTGCTATGAGATTTGGATACACCACAACTCTGTAACAGTACAAAATGAGCTGATAAAATTTTAATGTAATTGAAGATACCATTATGATTTCTTGTGCTAGGGGAGGTATTTTTATCCCATGCATTCATTTTGTCCCGTCAAATATACTATTTCAGGTGATGCACCTTCATTTTCCACTGACACAATCACAAGTCACTGGGACAAACTCTTGAGGTTAATGGGATTAAACTGACAAATCCATGATTCTCTCATGGTCAGTTCAATGTTGCTTGTTCACACGTTGGATTAAGACAACACTTTTTCATCTGAATACCAAATTGCAGGAAACAATGTCTACAACAGAGCCTTTGCTTAATAAAACACATTTATGCTGCTTCACTTTTCTGTGTTGCATATTAATTTGAAATTGCAAGAAAATATATAAATTAAAATGTAAAGATGATATATTTTTAAGTCAGAAAAATTAAAATTATCAATAAGTATTGCTTCAATAGCTTCACATAGAAATTTGTAAGAATCTTGCTTCAGACATGTACTTACATTACAATATAGTAGTGTAAATTAGGTGTATCTATATGTGTCTGTGTGTATGTATCAGTGTCTATATACATCCACTTAACTGCTTTATGTATGCCCCTAATACCAACTAGTCTCTATCTACTCTCATGTACTTACTACTCTGTCTCTCCTTCATTTTGCTGTATACTATCTGAAAGCCTTCCACTCATACCTACCTCACTCTATTTTCAATGATGGATCTACAACTTCTGTCTTCTTTTACCATGGATTTTTTTGCAATACTTCGACAATGGTGACTAATCGTCACTATCTTTTACTATGGATCTCCTTCGTCTTTTTATCATGGATATACCAGCCAATATCATCTTTTACTTTCGACATTCCTTAATTCTTCAATGAACTAGTAACTAAAAATATCCTGGATTAAGAATATTTATTTCTCTCTCTCCAATGACAGTATAGCTGGTTGATGTGGAAATCTTTACTCAATAATATAAGATCCATATGTTTAGCTATTCTAGAAACTATAACTACTCTGCACTATTTTTAAATTATAAATTAAATGGTCTTAAATGTTACCATATGTCTTGCTTGTTCATTCTCTGTTTTTAATATATTTTTACCAGCTCAAGGACAAACCACTTCTAGCCATCTTTAATGGGCAGTCTTAACATCAGATGTAAACTCTTTATATATATTATATATATCGTCACTTAATGTCCATGTTTCATGCTAGTTTGTGTTAGTTTGCCAGGATCTTATGGGACCAAAGGACTGTGTTCCAGCATCTGATCTGGCATGATTTCTATGGCTGGATACTCTTCCTAACACTAACTACTTCACAAGGTTGTACTGAGTACATATTTTGTGCAACCAGCACTACTGAGATTACTATGCAGCTTGCAAGACTATGAATCCCAAGGGGACAACTTTGTGCTTGGTGACGAATAGAGAGGGGTAAAGTACAAGAGATCAGGGCCTTTCTCACTGCTAGATAACAAGCTATTCTATAGAGTCCTCTGAGCATTGCAAGACATTTACAGCTTTTATGGTTCCTTATACTTGTACACCGACCACAGGAAATATCTCTAAGCCACTGACAGCTTACCTTTGGTTCCACTATATTCCTTGAGCACCCATGTATCACACAAGATACACTGAGTTTCATTTCTACCAACTCCTTTTCCACATATTGAACATGGTTATTTCCCTGATCATATCAGCCTTGTCTTCTTTTTTACTAAAACCTTAGTCTTCTCTGGGGCTTCTTGATTCTAAACTTTGCTTTCATGTCTGGAATTTTTTCTCTAAATCTTTCACAGCCTCTGCTATAAGCATCAACCCAAACACTTCTGTTAAGGCCTACAGGCCTATATAAAGTTGAAGGGAGCTAAGAACTGAGCCTGCTGTATGCTAAATTCCTCAGTGAATTCATTATTAACTCTCACCTTGCTGATTGCGTCTGTTACATGGCTTCAACTTAAACTAGTTTTTTAGTGACCAACAGATCATTATATTCTGTCAAAGCCCTTCTCTAGATCAACAAATACTCGGTAGAGAGACTTACTAATGTCCAGGAACTATTCTTGAGGAATTTCAACCATGTTTCGTGGTCTGCTACCACAACAATTAATTGCAATTAATTGTCTCTCTGTGAAGAGAAACATCAGTGGTACTCTGACTTGGGACAAATCTGAACCACATCTCACCTGAGTGGATGTCTCCTTAATCAGTTGTACTTCATAGTTTGATCCATCAGTTAGATGCTCTAGAAGAAGCAACTGCAGAGATATCAGCTAGTGATTATATTGCTACCCGTCATTTGGTGTGATACACTCCCTGTATTGCCTGGTTGATTATACAAATGATTAATTTAAAACCTATTTTGTCAGATATTTTCCGCACCTCGGATGGACTAGGTGTGTGTGTGTAGATTTATAGATATAAATGAATACGTACATTATGTATATGTATTTATATATGTATGAGAGAAAGAGCAATATGTTAGGAAGTATGTAAATGTAGTCTTGAAGTACTCGATTTCAACAATCATCGGTTTTCATCGTTAATCTAGACTTTTAGAAGTTGTCGAAATGAAATTTTTTATCATTTTCTTATTGTTACGATGTTTTGAAAATTTATTTCGTCGAATCTTTTAGACCACCCCACCCCAGCTAATGAGTCTTCGAATTTAAAAAAATGAATAATTGTTTTGATTGTGTAGTAAATGTATTTTAAGCGATCATGCCCCCAATTATACAATTTGTATGGTTTAGAAGGCCTTATGTGAATATTTGACTATAAAATGCTTTACTCTTTAAAAAATATCTCCGCTTTTTGTCTCATTACGATACTGAATTAATTTCTTAGTGTTTTGATGTTTCGTTTCTGGACTCGCATTTGTTTGAAACAATTGTTAGGTTACAAACTCAATTCACTTAGT
This sequence comes from Octopus bimaculoides, assembly GCF_001194135.2. Classification (NCBI taxonomy): domain Eukaryota; kingdom Metazoa; phylum Mollusca; class Cephalopoda; order Octopoda; family Octopodidae; genus Octopus; species Octopus bimaculoides. The sequence goes on along the minus strand of NC_068996.1, from coordinate 27,299,899 downwards.
TGAATTTATATTTCAGAACTAATAATGGTAGTCATGCTCTTATTTTACTAGGCTTCTAACGGATGTTACAAATTTTCTCGCTATGAATGTTTCTATCAGTATAACCGCAATACGATACCACACATACATACGCACGCACGAACGCTATTTTCGGACACCTTCATTAATTATAGAACTATATTCATGCAACAGCTGAAAACTGCAGTGACATAACTGATATGAAGTTAGCGTAATTCCTGACTCATTGATTCGTTGTTCAGACACTTGTGACATCTTATAACCGTCTTTTCATTTTTTTCCTCCTCCCATCATGTCTTTTCTTGCAAAAAAAAAAAAAACCTACAAAATTTACACGTTTTATACGTCTGTATGTAAGGCCGCTTTTACTTTTAAGCCCCCCGCCCCAACCTTTTTTAATTATGAGATTATAATGCGGTTTTTGTTTGCCTTTTGTCAACTACTTTGGGGTGTGTCCGTATTTTGGTGGGGCTTTTTACCTCTTGGTAATTGTCTGAGTTCCTTTCCGTCACTTCCTCTATTGTCCCTATCCTTAATCGATTCCCTTTTTACGGTTAGAAATGCAACAGAAAGCATCTTACATCAGTACATGATCCGACATTTAAAAATACACTTTAAGGGGTTTTTTCCCGCTTTTAAATCCAAATCTGTTAAAACATCACCTACTTGAATTATGTGGGTTCTTTTGTTTTACTGATGTTTATTTCAGATTTATTTTCGATTAACTAATGCATTTGTTGATCGTTTTATTTTTTTACACTTATATGTAAAGAAATGTTTTATTTTATTCGTACACTTAGCTACATCCTTAAGCTGACTTGCAAATCTCGTGATTATATTTTATACTTAGTGACAATGATAAATTTATGTGTGTTTATATATAGATTTGTATAGTAAATAAAATATTAACTAGAAGCTAATAAAAAGCAACACTGGTTATTTTGACATTGCCACCAAAATCTTAAAAGATATTCATGTTCCCCCGAGAACTACTGTGTGTGTGTGTGTGTGTGTGTATATATATATATATATATATATATATATATGTTTTATAACCCCTTCTATAAACTGTTTGTGTAATATGTATTTGCGTATCTGGGCGCGGTATATATATATAGCTACAGTAATTATTCGCATATATTGTGAAACATTTATTGCATAATCAGGGGTGGGGTGTAGCATTCTACATGTGTTTAAAAAAAGAGGTTGAAATGTTATTAGTAATTTTTAGGAACAAAATGTAGCAATCGCATTGTATTACTACAAATATGGTTTGTGGTATGTGTGTATATATAATATATAATCTCTCTCTCTCTCTTTCTCTCTCCCTTTCTCTCTCTCTCCCTCTCTCTCTCTCTCCCTTTCTCTCTCTCTATACAATTAAACCTTGGGAGAGGTTTAATTGTATTTCTTTCAACACACGTATCCACATCAAGAATCTTGCACACGAAATATATATATATATATATATATATATATATATATATATATATATATATATATATTTATATATATATATCTGTGTGTGTGTATTTAGTCAGTAGGTCTATTATGCAAGACGTTCCGGCTTTGACAGACCAGCGATTTTTAATATCAAATTTCATTATTACGGAGATGTATTTGTATAGCAAGTGATATTATACAATATCGCGTGTATTTCAAACGGTATAGTATTATTCGAGGGAAATTGAGTTACTGTTTCTAACAGATCAAGCTATATAGTGTAGAAGCTGTACACACTCACATGTGTGTATTGCAATATATTATTTCGGCATATTATGTAATAATGGTCAATATTCTTCAATAGGAAGTGTGTGTGTGTGTGTGTAAGTGTATGTATACATAAGGTGTAATGTATATTTAATTCTTTTATTGGTTCTAGTCATGGAATGCGGACATATTGCTGTTCCACCTTGCAAGTTTTAGCCTATGATAGCAACCCCGATACTTAATTCTTTGACCAGCATTTGTTGAATTGCTAAGTTACACTTTTTGATGCAACACCGGCTTTGCATTTTGTAACAACGCCGGCTTTTACATAGAACGGACTTGATACTTTTTTTTATTTATTTTTGTAACGTGTTAATTTATTTCCCTTAGATGAATTTTGTTTAACGTTATGTCGTTTCCGTTTTTCACGGATGTCGTGGCGCGTTTTTGAAAACGAACGGATTCAACAAGATTACAAATATGCACGCATGAAATTCCCTTTGGACAGGGTTTCTCAGAGCTTTTCGTGGAAAAATTCTGAGAAATTCGATTTATGAGCACACATTAAAACCGGAAGTGAAAGTCTTAAATCTCCGTAAATCGAAGAAAGTGAACGAACGTTACCCGAATTATCTGTATAATTTCGAAGTCTGAATAATCGATTTTGAAATGAAAATAAGTGTCCGAATAATTTATCAATGAAATATTAAAACAAAATCATTTAATTTGGGTGGGATGGGGGCTAAAATATGAAAGCAAAAGTATTTGATTTGTAGAATCAAAAATAACAAATGTCTTGTTATAGCTTCTGTTCCTGGAAAATTCTTGTAAATAAGTTGGGAACAGTGCGTCTGATTGCTATTCACAACGATTTACTATTTCTAACTTTGTATTTCCGGTTTCAGTAACATACACAATCGAAAGAGTGTCAGGGCTGGATTTCCTCGAGATTAGATGTCTTTATAAAATTTAATAAAGCTTTATAAAACAAGTTCACTTTTTCACGCTTGTATGAGTCAGACGAAATTCGTTGAGACAGATTTTCTACAGACATTCTTTTCCTCTTTCCAACATGCACTTGTTTCTAAGTAAGATGCTATTTCTCCATTGCAAGTCGCAAGTTACGATTACATGGAAGGTTGGAAACGAATTACACCACCTGTATGACGATGATATTCGTTCACAACTATCTTACAAAGTCAGGTCAATGAGGCGCACACACGTTGAAGTTCTTTTAGTTTTCGTCTACCATATTTACTGACAATTCTTTACTCAACAGAAGACACAGAATGGGACTGAAACCCAAACTACTTGGTTGAGAAGCGAACTTCTTTGCCATACAGCTATGCCTACGCCTATATGAATAAATTTTCTATCCAGAACAGTTTTTATTTCATTTAATATCTTATTAAGATTAGGGTGGAAGAGGATGTCTCTAAAATATGAATATGGAATCTGTAATTTGGGGGAAATTGTAAAAAGCTTCCACAAAATAAGTTTAGGAACTGCTGTGCTAGAGCATTAGTCAATCCAAGTCTAAGGTAGAAAACATTGTCTGCGACTTCTTCAGGCTCTCTTAGATTAGTGAGACTGATGGTGTTAATGTCCCTTTTGAACCTTTGTCGGTCAACACCTATGAGGAGAATATGCACAAGCAACAATTTCCAGAGAGCTGGTCTTCTGAGAAATGACTGGGTTTCGTGATTAGTGTGGGGCCTAGGGGTGTTGGATATAATAATGATGATTAAAAGAGTAGAATTGGGATGCTTGAGTGGAGGTGGCATAAGCCTAACCTGATCCAAAGAGCAGAGACCATTATAGTAGCAGTAGAAAAGGTAGAGAGAAGAGACTGCTTGCCTCTGGGCTAGAGACTAAATTATTCCAATCAAGTGGGTGACCCTCTTCTAGATGCTGTCTAAGATGTATGTGCTTGTCATTCATTCATGTAATTATTATGTTACATTTTATTACTCTCTCTCTCTTTTACTTGTTTCAGTCATTTGACTGTGGCCATGCTGGAGTACGGCCTTTAGTCGCGCAAATTGATTCCAAGACTTATTCTTTGTAAGCCTGGTATTTATTCTGTCTCTTTTGCCGAACTGCTAAGTTACAGGGACGTAAACACACCAGCTTCGGTTGTCAAGTGATGTTGGAGGGACAGGCACACAAACACACACACACACATATATACGACGGGCTTTTTTCAGTTTCCGTCTACCAAATCCACTCACAAGGCTTTGGTCAGCCCGAGGCTATAGTAGAAGACACTTGCCCAAGCTGCCACCCCGTGGGACTGAACCCAGAACCATGTGGTTGGTAAGCAAGCTACTTACCACACAGCCACTCCTACGCCTATTAGTGTATATATGCCATATACATGTGTGTGTATATGTATATACAAATACAGGAAAAAATAAGCAGAGTCCATTGATAAGGAGTTTGCTATTGGAAGCTACAGGATATGTACCAACTGTCTGGAACAAAGTATAGCTGAACTTGGGTTCTTGGGGAGAATATATGCAACAAATGATCACAATATTTGGGACAATAAAAATCTGTAAGACCTTAAAATCTAAAGGAAGATGAACAAAACAAGGTGCTTTCCTTCACAACCTTACTACCATATAGGTGACCAGTCAAAATTTATTCTAAAATTAAAAAGAGAAAGAGAACATACATACATACATACATGGAAAACAAATTGGTTATTTTTAAAAACACTATCACAAAATGATACTGTTTAAACTATAATGCTATTTTAAATCGCTGAAAAGATATTTCGTAAGGACAAATTACAAGTGATGCCTCTTAAATAATCTAGTAACTTGTGATTTTGATATTTATTGATGATGTGTTCAATTCCCACTCTTTTATCTTTAGATTGTTTTATTTTTTTTATTTTTTCATTTTTTTGTTGCAATGTTAAAAGTTCATGCAATATATACTGATCACAGGATGGAGTTTGTTTATCTTTCTTTGAATTTTCTTTTTCTGAACTCTGCACATAACAAACATGACATATTTGCCAATGGTATGATTAGCATGATGGTGAATTTAGATGGTGTATTGGTTCACAGTAAAATTACTTTGTAATGAAATTACTTGGCACTGTATTTATCATGATGTAAATACCTGAGATGAATTTGTAGCTTATCTCTTTTGGATTGACTGTCTTTTAGGAGGCACATCAACTTACTGGTCATGTGATGCACAGGGGCCTCTTTTGTTGTTTGGTTGATGGTTTTTCAGTACTGAAAATTTGCAGGATTAGGAGATTTTTCTCCAAACACTGGGTCATGTTTTTTTTTTTTTTTTTTTTTTTTTTTTGTGCTTAGACTGCTGCAACATGGCTATGATTAATGTGTTCTAATGAGATAATGACTGTTAGTTATGGTGTTGTGTGTAAATGTAGAGATACATGTCTAAGTAGCTGGTTTCAGTTACTTGCCTAACAGTTCTGGTTAGTGAGGAGTAAAGAACTTGTGCTGTCATTGATAGTTGGCATAGAACTAGCAAGGCTTCAACAAGTGTGCTAACTTGAAGCATAGTACCTGGGAGATGGTGTTGTTGCTGGTGTGTAGTCACAGTAAAGTAGTGGTCAAATAACCCAGTAATAGAGACAATGATGGTTTGATTGAGTTTGAAGGTGAAAGATACTCAACACACTCAAGATATTTAAAGTTGGAGTGTTTTTGTGTTGGTCAGGAATGCAGTCAGAGGATCACACTATTTGATGTAAAAAGGCTTTGGTCAGCCTGGGGCTATAGGTGAAGACAATTGCCCAAGGTACCACATGGAGCTGAAATTGAAACCATGTGCTTGGCAAAGAAACTTCTTAATCATACAAACATGCATACATTTGTATGTACATACATATACATGTCCCTGTAACTTAGCAGTTCAGCAAAAGAAAATGATAGAATAAGTACCAAGCTTCAAAAAAAAATTAATTACTGGGGTCGATTTGACTAAAGATTCTTCAAGGCTGTGGTCCAGCATAGCCACAGTCTGATGTTTGAAATAAATAAAAGAGTATACATACACACACACATTTAACTTCTGAAATGTATGGTAAGCGTCACACTCTAGATGTATCTAGACTATCTTGAAGCAAAGTAAAGATCTGCAGTAGCCGACTAAAACCAGTCACTTTTACTCAAACACAACATTGACAGTAGCCTATGTTGTGTGAGTGTGTATGTATTACTGCTTAATTGCTGTTGGTTTACTTAAAACTAATTCTTGCTAGTAATCTGCATATGCATTTTTGTGCTTTGTGGTAAAGGCTGCCACCAACACACTTAATTTTAACTAATTTAGCATAAATGATGTTCTGTTTCCCTTCAAAAGCTGTTACCTAGTATAAGGCTCCAAGGTGTCTGTTATGCATTGCTGCCTCAGGAATTGTCATGTTTACTGTGGTTGTGATACTCTTGCTTTGTTCTGATTCTCATGAGCGTAGGCAACAATCCATATCAGCCTACTAAAATTGGATATCTGTCTTACTCTCTCTTGCCTAGTTACTTTTACTCAGATAATTAACAGAAGACTGTTGTACATTTATGTGTTACACTTTGCTGGTGACCCTGTTTTGGTCTGTGCAATTTTTTTTTTGTCCTGTTTAGCTTAGGCACTGCCAACCTGTTTAATTTTAGGGTTACTTGGTTGGAAGTCCCAACTTGTACAGGACTGACATGAGGCATTGTGCATTGTTTTATTGCTGGATGCCTTTCCTTTTGCTAAGTCTTACCTGTCATTGAAGCAAGATAGCATATATATATATATATATATATATATATATATATATATAGTGAGAATTTACAAAAGACAAAGATGGGTATGTAAACAACAAACAGATGTATTAGTTTAACGCTCCAGAAAATATTTGGTGTTACTCACAAACATTTAATTTAGAGCTGTTTCTAGAATAGCCAAACATATGGATCATGATGTTGAGTAAGAGTTCCATAAACTAGGTATTTTGTCATCAGAGATGAAAAAGTGAATGCATACCTATTACATAACATCAGTTGATGAAACCTTATATACCATCCTCCTCTCTGTGTGTGTGTGAACACACACACTTTTGTTGAACCTTGAAGATGGAGCATTGCCCATAACCTTTGAAGGCCTCCAAGACTGGTGAGCTTGATGCTAATGTTTTGGGAAGAAAGGACTGGACATATGGTTTGGGCACATCAAAAATAACATCTAGAAATATGACTGGTTGGGGAATGCTAGAATGATGGAGATATGAGACTTACCTGCTCCAAGAAAGAGAGGCTATTACAATAATTATAGAAAAGACAGCAGACATTATGCTTGTGGGCCGTGGCTCCTCTTTGGATGCAGACCAGGATGTTTGTGTGCATAATAACAGCAAAGATTACTGAAAAATATATACAATAGGTTCAGGCATGACTGTGTTAAGAAGCTTGCTTCTCAACCATATGGTTCCAGGTTCAGTCCCACTGTGTGGCACATTGGGCAAGTATCTTCTACTATAGCCTTGGGCTAACCAAAGCCTTGTGAGTGGATTTGATAGATGGAAACTGAAACAAGCTTGTGTGTGTGTGTGTGTATATAGTCATCATCATCACCATTTAACATCTGCCTTCCATGTTGGCATGGGTTGGACAGTTTGACAAGAGTCTGCACCAGACTTCTGTGTCTGTTTTATGGCTGGATGCCCTTGCTAACACCGACCACCCAACAGTGGGCTGGGTGCTTTTTACATGGCACAAGTGCAGGTGAAGTCAGTTTTTGCAAGGTTTTTACAACTGGATGCCCTTTCAAATGCCAACCACTTTACAATGTGGACTGGATGCTTTTTACATGGCTTCAGCACTGGTAGGGTCAAAGATCCTTTCAGAGGAGATGGGGCATCAAAAGAGGTAGCCTTGTTCCAGGTAATGAAGGTTAGAGTGTGACAGACAGAAACAGGTGTTTTGCTGTAGTAGAAGTACATGGTGACCGAACCAGAAAGAGAAAGATTAGGAATGAGGACAGAAGCAGGTGTGCTGCTGTAGGAGATACATGGTTACCTAGCCTAAGAGAAGGAGAGAGAGAGAGTGGAAGACATCAAGAGTGCAAGAGAGAACAGGAAGGAGATGGTGGCTAAGTGCTGGGCATACTCAAAAGAGATGGGGGATCAGAATATAAATGGGATGGTTGAGTGAAAGAAGAGATAGATGGTGGCAAGTGCCTGGGCATACCCTTGATGTGCAGAGCTCATAACAATAAGTGGCAGGACATTGCCAAAGAAGTGTGAGTAGAAAGTTGGGAAGAGTAATATCTCTACTACATATGTGGAAAATCTGTGTGTGTTTGTGGCGTTGTTAGCTAACTCCTCCTACATCATTTTATTGATTTTGATGAAACTTGACATGTGAGTAGAAATCATATCTGGAAACCTCGTGACATACTTAAATAGTTGAAAAAATTGATAATACAGCCCCTGGAAGAGACCTTTATATCTACCTCATGTAACTAATGTTTTTAAACACCCAAGGGAAATAATCCATTTCATTGTTTATGTTTGATTACTTTGAATATTTTTTTGTGTGTCCAATTTCTAATTTTTGCAGACAATATCAGACAATAATTTGACACATGAGTAGAACTCATATCTGGAAACCTTGTGACATACTTAGATTATTGAAAAAAAATCGATAATAGGGCTCCTCAATGGATCCTTCTATCTACTACATATTACTAATATTTGATTTAAGCAACCCAATGGAAATAACCCATACCACCTGCAGTTCTTAGCAAAGTGATCAATAATTGATTCTCATGATCAGCTGACCTAATTCTGCATTTCACTACTCACAGTTTTGAACTGCTAAACATTATTATTGCACTTCGTTTATTTGAATCTTAAACCTTAAAGACTTCATACATTTCTATACATACATACTTTTTTGAATGCCCAATACTCTGATAATTCTGCATTTTTACCATTCCACTTTTTTCATGACAGTAGATAAATGTTTTATTCCACAACGTATTTGTAGTGGCTTCATGCAAACATAATGTGGATTCAATCCTCCTCAATCGACAAATTTCACTTACCACTTCAACAGTGTTTTTCTCACAGTAAAACAATAGTTTTTCTGTGAATGACAGCAGTTATACATTTCCCAGATGCCTTCACTAAACAGAATAATATCTTTGCCACTTGACCCTTCTAACCTCTTCCAGGGCACCAGGGGCTGGAATGGAGATAACAGATCTCCAACAAAATCATTTGTTCTCAACAATGTCTATCTTTCTGGCTGCTTTTCGATAGTTATAAAAACAAGAACTCTGTAAGCTAAAGGCAGTTACTGAGAGTGACCATCAGTGAGTATTGCACTTTCTTCAAATACTTCATTCATATATTTATACAACCTCTCTTACCAACCTCCGACAATCTTTCTCGCCAACCTCCGAAAACCTCTCCTGCCAACCTCCAACAACCTCTCCCGCCAACCTCCAACAACCTCTCCATCCTCCAGCTGACAGTTTTTTGTATTTTTTCGTAACAGAAAATACACCTTGTGGCAGTTATAATGAAATTGGTTTCTTATATCAGAGTAATAAGGCGTTTCAATTGAACATCTTAACTCCTGGGAATTACCAGGTACATCAGCCAGCTAGTATATATACATATGCATATATTTAATGTGTGTGTGTGGCTATGTTTGTCCCCACCACTATCGCTTGACAACTGATGTTGGTGTGTTTAGAGACTGATAGAATAAGTACTAGGCTTACAAAGAATAAGTCCTTTAAGATGGTGCTCCAGCATGGCCACAGTGGAATGACAAACAAGTACAAGAATCTATTATCTTAGAGATGTTGGAGGTAAGAGCAATAGGATAATACTTGACTAGGTCAAAATGTTGCCTTTTTTTGGAGTGGTACGCACTACTGTGTATTTCTGAATGTTAGGGAGTATATATCCCTGTAGAGAGTTAAAGAGTTTAGTGAGTATAGAAGCAATTTCTGGGGGACAAAGCTTGAGCAACAGAAGGTGGTGTTTCTGATTCTCTATCTGAAGATATGTATATCTGTAGCGGAGTTAACTTGTTATTAAATACTAACAACTCCAACAACATTACCGAGTGCTACTTTCTTTCATCTGTGTGTGTGTGTGTGTATAAAATGTTTCTTAATGTATATTATTTGTATTTAATCACATCCATTTTATTCTTTGCAGGTTGAAAAATGTCGTATCAGAGTGGAATTAGTAAATGATAAATATGATGAATTAAAAGGTGAAATAGCTGGGCCTCCAGAAACGCCCTATGAAGGTGGTAAATTTCAACTAGAAATTAAAATTCCTGAGACATATCCATTTAACCCTCCAAAAGTATGTTTTTCTATTTTCACTTCTTTTGTTTGCTTTTCTTTTTTTAAATATATACTATAGCTACAGCTTTCAGTAAAGACTATATGCTAAAATACACCCAAAATTACCCTATAATATTCCCTGCTGATATCCGTGTTTTATTTGTCTGTGTGTGTTATATACTACCTTAATTAAACCTGATCAAAAAAAGCATAATAAACAACCCTGGAAAATTACAATAGAAACCAGTTAGGAGTGAGTCTGATCATGAGCACTTTCTCAAAGATCCTAAGATAATTTGATATTAAACCTAATAAATCCCATTTGTTCTATAATTTAATGATATAGATTTCATTATAATACTTATATGTGGAAATTACATTGCTATTCTTAATGTGAAATCAACCTTAGTGTTAAGCAGAAAATGAAATGACGGACTTAGAAATATATATAATATCAGAACACTGTATCTTTCAAAATTTTCTTGCTTTCTGCCTGCATAAATCCTGATCTGCTTTACACATTTTTCTCCTCTTTATGTCTCTTTTACTGTTCACTTTTTTCTTGTTTTGCTGTGTTTTTATCTTGTGTACTCTGCATTTACTTTTGGCTGTACATTATGTTTTCTGTTTTTTTCTTTTACTCTATTCTGACAAGTAGTTGTGTACCTGAACACTGTATACAAATAACTCATTATTTTCATTGACATATATATCCGCATTTGTTGTTTAGCTCTAGGTCAACCATAATAAAGCAAACATTCTAAGCATCTTTTTAAGGAGTATCAGGACTATATTATTTAATATGACCTTGCAGTCTTTTTGAAGATGGTAGTGTTATTTGAGGGAGATTTGGCTGTTATTTATATCAAATAGTCTCTCTCTATTTAACTACATAGTCTCTCTCTACGTCTCTCATTGGATTACTATTGGAAAGCCAAAGAAGATTTGGGATGGAGTGGTTCTTTGTGATCTCCAGGTGTTACATATGACAGAAATGATGAAAGATTGTTTTGATTGACAAATTACTGTGCTGCAGAAGACCCAACCTTCTATGTAAGATTAGGGCTTGTATCCTTCCTTTTAGTATTGTTTTGTGCATGCAATAGCCAAGTCTGTTGCCTATTCTATACTGCTACCTCATCCCACCATCTATTCAAATTGTTGTCTCTATTCTGTACCCTCTCATCTCTATTTTTCTATTCACTGTGCTGTGTCATCTTTATTTGAGAGGAAAGTACTTGATTTGTATATATTGAACATCTCATTTTCTCATACCACAACCACCACCACCTGTGTTCTGTTGTCTCTCCTTTCTTCTCTAATGATGCTTGAGTGGGGAGGGATTGCACACCTTTATGCATCCTCATTCTTCTTCTATCAGTATTCTGTCTTGGACATGTTACTTTGAGGATAAACCTTAGCCCCTCATCATCGTCATCTTATCCATCTCTTTTCCACACTACTCTACCCACTCATAATATGGAGTAGGACTGCATCTCTTAGTCAATGCTCCACACCACTCTTATTCTGATTCACTCTCACTAACACTCCTGACATTACTTTTCCCTTCTCTTATCTTGACTTCACACACCATTACCTACCCTCTTCACTATCTTAACTCTGTCTTGGTTTGTCTTACTAATGCTGCAAACACTGCTTTCCTTCCTATTACCCTGACACTGTCTCTGTTAGTCACTCCTTTACCATCTTTTCTCAACAATCAATCTGTCTAACTCCAATAACTTTTGAATCACCTGGCATATATTGGTATGGCAGATGGACTGATTCATCCTACTCTACCCTTCTCATCATTATTATCATTTTGTTCCCACTTGCCTTCATATTATCATTCCTTTTCCTCTCACTTCTGTCTCCACTACTTTCATCCCAACATTGTTCCCTCTGTTATTCTCTCTGCTGCCATCCTCTCTTGCAGTAAGTCCATTTTACAGTAAATCCATACAGTTTTTTTTTCCATCATGGGAACTCTCTTTCACTTTGCAAGCTGAAGATTTCCAACAATGCTGGTGCCATAAAAAGTATCCAGTACATTCTGATTGGTTTGAGTAGCTACAATTCAGGGCTTGAGAGGGCCTCTTTTGTCTTTCTTATTTCTTTATTGCCCAAAAGGGGCTAAACATAGAGGGGACAAACAAGGACAGACAAAGGGATTAAGTTGATTACATCGACCCCAGTGCGTAACTGGTACTTAATTTATCAACCCCGCAAGGATGAAAGGCAAAGTCGACCTCGGTGGAATTTGAACTCAGAACGTAGTAGCAGACGAAATACCGCTAACGTTTCTGCCAGCAAAACAACCTATGTAGTGCTGGCACCATGCAAAAATGCACCTAATACACATTGTAAAGTGGTTGATGTTAGGGAAGGTACCTAGCCACAGAAATCATCCCTAAAATGAGACATTTGAGGTTGGAGAAGATGGGTCCTGCGACTCTTTGAGTCCTATTGAACCATCCTACTCATGCTAGCATAGAAAACAGACATGATGTAAAATTATATATGTAGATATATAATTACACCATGAATATATGTCCATGGTAGTAATTAGCTTATATTACATGCATGTACACTGGTTTTCTGTGTTCAGCAAAATAAGGTGTGTTGACTATGTGGCACATTTCAGTTCAATATTAAAGAAAGATAAAAATGTTGAATGCTAATTGTTGGCTTTAAACACAATTTAGTATTTTTATCCTGCTTTTTGATAACAATTAGAGAAATGTAAAGTAAATGTTAATAGATGGCATTGAAAATATATACAGTATGTACTAAGTTGGGCATGACTTGCATTTAACATTTTTAATTTAATTTCATCGGTTATAGTTTTTCTTTTATTTGTATTAACAAATGGTATAGAATAGGCATTACATAGAACTGTCTTTGCCATTGTTTTAATGCTGAAAGTTTGAAGCTAGCACGTGGGTTGTACATAGAGAACCAAATGCATCTCTTCATTTGTCATTGTGTCTGTGAAACCCACATACAAATCTGACCTAACCATACCCACTCAACATACTGCATCTATTCTAATAGTTATTTATATGAACACTTGTCAACAATCCACTTCTTGTCTCCTCAATCTGAGGATTATCTCTCTAGAAGCTGGTTACCATGCCATATCCTCAAGGTCAATCTTACTGTGATAATACTAAATTAATAAATCAGTGGTCTTCATAATCTATATAGTCATTGACTACATTATAAACATTGCAGCCAACTGTCTTCCTCTTCTTAATAGTTTTGTCTAGCTAGCTGGATTGAGTTGGCAGTGAAAAGGTTATAAAACATAAATCTCATAATGTTACTGGGGAGAGAAGTAAAGCAAATTTGCATTTAACGAAATTGGAACACAGACTGGAGTGGAGGGGAAAGAAATACCAAAAGCTGTTTAAATCAGTGATCTGTTGGTGACAACTCATAAGCATTAACTTCAGTATTTTAGAATTTTGGAGGGAAAATTTGTAGAATAAAGTGTGCAATAAATCTTTCTAAGATTACAATGGCTATTAGGTTAAGAAACTCACTTTGCAACCATATGGTCTTAAGTTCAACCACACTGTGCAGCACCTTGGACAAGTTTTTTCTATAGCTGACCAATGCCTTGTGATTAGATTTGGTAGATGGAAGCTGTGTGTGTGATGTATATATAATGTATGTTTGTGTGTGTGTGTGTGTGTGTGTGTGTGTGTGTATATATATATATATATATATATATATATATATATATATATAGTGTGTGTGTATATACATATATACACACATGCATACATATAAAATATATTTATATTATGTGTATATGTTTACATATGTGTATGTTATATATATATATATATATATATATACATATATATATACATACATATATGTGTATGTATGTTATATATATATGTGTGTGTATATGTATATATCATCATCATTGTTTAACATCTGTTTTCCATGCTGGCATGGGTTGGATGGTTTGACTGAGGACTGGTGAAACCAGATGGCTGCACCAGACTCAAATCTGATCTGGCAATGTTTCTACACCGGCATGCCCTTCCTAATGCCAACCACTCTGAGAGTGTAGTGGGTGCTTTTTACGTGCCACCGGCACATGGGCCAGTTAGGCGGGCTTGCCATCGACCACGTTTGGATAGTGCTTTTTGCATGCCACCAGCACAGAGGGCACTGGTGCTGACCATGTTCGCATGGTACTTTTTACATGCCATATGTATAATTTGTATGTGTGTGTGTCTGTGTATATATATATGTGTATGTGTCATATTTTATAATTGATAAATAATTTTATTAATTACCTTTCCATTTTTTCCTTATTCTTTAAATATATACATATATGAAACACGGTTTATATGGTTACCTTATAGTTGAACTTTCTATAGATTGGTAACTAACCATTGGATTTATGATCTTTTAATGAGGCCTATTACCTTTACATGATTTTTTATATATATATATATATATAT
>NC_068996.1:27274707-27284646 GCF_001194135.2 Octopus bimaculoides | reverse complement strand
TATATATATATGATATGTATTGTGTATATATATATTATATGTATTGTGTATATATATATTATATGTATTGTGTATATATATATTATATGTATTGTGTATATATATATTATATGTATTGTGTATATATATATTATATGTATTATGTATATATATATATATTATATGTATTATGTATATATATATTATATGTATTATGTATATATATATTATATGTATTATGTATATATATATATATCTTTATATCTTTAAAAGACATCAATTTACCTTTAGAATGAAAAGCGGGGGTTAAATAACGGTTATCTCCCTTACGCTGTAAAATATCCTTTGTCTGTTTGGTATCTACTAATGTTGACATTTTCAACAAGGCTGAATTTTATAACTCTGCTTTACTTAAAGCAGGCTATACAGAGAAAGTTACCCACATTCTATTAAATCTTATTCTATGTTTAGTAATGGAGACATGAAATCTCGTTGAACGATTTTAGTTTTAATTCAGACGCCAACACCAAACATATATATATATATATATATATATATATATACAGTTTCTTCTTTACTTTACTAGAAGTAATAGCTTGTCCTATACTTTTACAGGTTTATAATCTTCAGAATATTACTTTTCATGCTCGCATTTTTCCCTGTAATCCATGATTTTTCCAGGCATTGCTGTTATAAGATAATTAATAATGTGTCAATTAATAATTTAAGATTTTACCTTATAGAATACTGAAAGATAATATTTCAATTTTTTTCATGTTTCATTTAAATATATGTTGTGATTGAATTATTTCATATCTATCCACACCAAATAATGGCAGGGATTTTTACCATGTTGTCGACCATTCTCACCTTAAGTAACCTAATTTTGCAATATTAGGAGGTCACAGGAATTCATTCAACGAAAAAAAAGTTTCCAATGATTCTGGGGTGGGGTGGGGGATGGCTCCTACCTCATTTTTTCCGAACCAAAATAAGGGGTTTGCAGCATATTAGGAGGTCAGAGTACTTGATTCCATGCAAGAAATCAAATTTTTCTTTTTATTAGTGAAAATCGTGCAGGTGTCAATACAGAAATTGACCATGATGTTTTTGTTATTTAACCCTGATACAACAAACCTATCATCAAAGACATTCCAGCCTTCAGCAAACCGTCTTTTTAGGGATAATCTAAGACATTACATACAATGGGCATGTGATTTAGATAGGGGATATTTTGGCTGCTATTTTTAGCATGTCGAGCGACCAGGTATACACATATATGTATATATAACATCAGCAGAAGTTAAAGAGTAAGTCAAAAGCTGAGAGTTTCGTGTATTGGCACTTATCAAACATGAATTTGTCCATTCTTGCTCTGTAACTTCTGATGAAATAACAACTTCTATATTGTGGACATTTTCAACAACATGGCTGAATTTTATAACTCTGCCTTATTTAAAGCAGGCTATACAGAGGAAGTTACCTACATTAATTCTATTCAATCTTATTCTGCCTTTAGTAATGGAGACATGAAATCTAGTTGTATCGCTATGAACAATTTTAGTTTTAATTTAGATGCCAACACCAGAGGAAGGTTTTTTACAGCATAAGAGAGATAACTATTATTTAACCCCCTCTTTTCATTCTAAAGGTAAATCGATGTCTTTTAAAGATAGTTACACTAAAAATAAGGCAACTACTAGCAAAGCTATTTGGTTGATTATTCCTTATGGGAGGCAAATTAAATCTAATCTTCCTTTCTAGTTTCGGGAAGCTATTGTTAGGAATTTTCCAAAGAATCAACTTGCACATGGTTAGAATTGGTTTTTTCCAACACTAAATCTTTCACAAATTATCTCTTCACATAATATTAGTTTGTTAAATAAGAATCCAATTACTAATACTAACATTAATTTAGCTAATACTAATCATTCCCCTAGAAATATTAACAACAAGGTTATTGTTTCTGAAATCAATTCCAACAGAATTAAGTTTATGTCTAGTAATTTTAAGACTAAAAACTCTATATACCTGTGTAAAATTACTCCTGGTACCAATGTCTTTTTTATACAGGTAGTTCTTCCTCTCAGTTAACTAAAAGAATTTCTAATCATTGCTCTACATTTAGGGATAGTAATAAATGCAACAGTACAGGGCTTAGTAAATTAATTTGGTATCTAAAATACCATAATAAACAATTTAATTTAGATTGGTTGACTCGGGATAAAGGCAAAGAATTCTGCCAACTCTGTAATAGTGAACTATTTGCTATTATATTTCCTAAGAATCCTCTTGTAAACACGTTTATTTCCTAAGATGTGGCACCCATTGAGCAGAGATCTTCATCATACCAATTTTGCGCAGAATATTCTCAACTCTCTCTTGGAATATGTTAATAGCATTGGCTATTAGATTTATAGTCAATCACCTGTCATCCATCAGCATGTGGTGAAGATGATTGATGCTTTCCTCAGTGGTAGCAGTTGCATGATGTCCAAACTTTAAGTTACCTTCAAAACTTTCCCTTCTCTTCCTGAATTCACCTCGCCCACTTTTGCATTGTTAAAACTAGAACATCGATCACCTCCTAATGTAGCAACCATGTAAGCATCAATGTCTGGGGGGGGGGGGGCTAAAACTTTTTTTCTGCGGGTTCTTGATAACACCTCAGTGCCACATTTTATCCATTTCTAAGTGAAGTCACTACTAATTACTTTTGAAGTCTTGAAGAGTCAGATGTCAGTTTACCTTGAAAGAAAGAATGCAGGTATTAATAAGAAGAGTTGAAATTAATGCATGCAAGATTTCACAGCCCTGGCATCATTCCTTCAGTGTCAGCCAGCCAATGAATTTTCCAGCCTACCCTCATAAAAGAAATAGGCAATGGTGAGTGAGTGTCTAATGTCATGAAGCAGAGAGAAAATAATGATTAGCAGAAAAGAAGGGTGATAGTAAGCAGCACTGAGCATGGACACATATGATGTCATCTATTGTAACCCAAGTGTTTTGATTGTAGAGAGTAGAGGGATAGCATGATAGTGGGGTTATGGTGCAAGAGAGGTGGTAATAGTGGGTGATGGTAGTGGAGAAATTGAATATGGACAGATTAAATACCATCCTTCATTATGCTGGCAACATGGTATTATTGAATAGGACAAAGAATGAGAAGATAATAAAGAGAGCAACTTATATAGACTTACCACATATACACACAAATTTATGCAATTTTCATATACTAAATTTCATTTGCAAACTTATATACCAATTATATTTGGAATGGTGATCCCATTTTGTTTGCTAGTCACAAAGTTTAGGCGATTGTATGCTTTGGCTGGGTGCATTTAGTAGCATTCTCAGAATTTCAAACTGAATCCTTTATTAATTCCATGGAGGCAGATTGTTCTTTTTCCATTGACCATTTCAGAGATTTTTTTTCTTTTTGTTGTTCTTCAACCTCATACTACTTGTGATGTTACTTGCTTATTCTGTTTGAACCAGGTTATATAGATATTGCTCAACTGTTGCTGGCGTTGAACTACTTCACCTGATACTTAATCAGCTAACAGAATTACCTGTTATTATTAGGATCATCAAATAAGGCAAATGAGCTGGCAGAAATGTTACTGTCAGACAAAATGCTTCATAGCATTTCTTCTGGCACTTTGCATTCTGAGTTCAAATCCTGCCTAGGTCAATTTAACCTTTCATCCCTCAAGGAGGGTTGATGTAATCAACTTGCCCTGCCCCAAACTTTGCTGGCCTTGCACCAAAATTGGAAACAATTATTAGGATTCCAAATACACAAACTTTTAAAAAATTTAAATGGTTTAACTTAGTGATGTTATCTTGTATTAGAAATGAAAAAGGGAACACAACTTTCATTATTGTACACTTCATTGTTACTCTAGTTTTGTTATCATTTCTTTAACATTTCATTAAAATACAGCATTCATGGACAAATTATTCCATGTATAGCATTGCCCTCAGTTTGCCAAAAACTTAGAAATATTTTTTTTTAAACTTCAGTCTTAGCAAGTTTTTATAATTGCAACACAGTATTAGAAAGACAATTAAGAAAGTTTATTAATTTGTTGGAATTATGTAACTTTTACTAAAAGAATGTAATTATTAAATTCTCCATTGTCTGGAAAATTTTTGACATTTTTAAAAATGAAAATGTGGTTTGTAAGTTCTTTTCAACCAAATAATTAATTTTAATTCACTGTTGACTTTTTTTTAGAAATATTAACCCTTTTGTTATCGTGTTTCTGTTGCCTTTGTTTCAATTAATTTTGAAAATAATGAAGAACTTTGTACAATAACATTGTCATAATTAAGTTGAAATATAGAACATCAATTAATAAGAAATTTTGAGAGAAGGTTTTAATTTAGATCACTTTAAAACAGGAAGTTATAGAACCAAGAGTGGCTTCAGGCAGTTTGGTATCAAAAAAGTTAAACTGAGAAGCAATCTTGCTCTCTCTCTCTAATAGTTAATTCCTTTGCTGTAGCCTTCACTTTTTGGGCTATCATAGTTCATATGGAAAACAGTAATAGAAAATAAATAATTTGCCATCTCTACATCTTTTGTTGTTGTTAGGTCTCTTGATTCCTCGGGGAACATAGGCCGCATCAACATTTTTTCCAATGGGCGCGGTTGTGGGGGATCTTCTTCAGCTTGGCCCATATCATTCTGGCTGCCCTTACCTTTGCGGTCGGCCCACTTTTTACTTGCCTTTTGGGTTCCAGTCAAGGGCCTGATTGATGACATTTGGTGCAATCTTTCGTAGCATGTGGTCTATCCCTCCTCATTTTCATTTATTGATATCTGTCTCAACTGAGGCTTGTCTTGTCCTGTCCCACTGTTATTCATTGGAGATGTCCTCTGACCACCTGATGTTAAGGATGTTTCTGAGACATCTATTAGTGAATGTTTGGTGCTTCACTCACTATGTTTCTGAGCCTTTAGCTTATTAATACAGTTTAATATTAATATTTCAGTACAAATGTGTTGATGGGGGGCAAAAATAAAGTTAGAACTAATAGTAAGTTTTCCAATGATTTTTTTTTTCTAGCACATCTAATGTTTTTATGATACCTTTTAAAAAAATCACTTTGAACATTAGAAATTCTGAGTTTGCAATTTTTTTCATAACTATTGATTGATTGATATATAAATATATAAGTTAAAAAACTAAATAAATGTACAAACAAACAAGAAATATACACAGAAGGTCACCAAATCCTCATCAGTTACTGGCCAGAGGGTCAAATGCAATTTTGTGCCTTAATAATATTGCATCCCTTCTGGTGGCACCGAGGCAATATTATTGTTAGGGTGTGAAATTGTATCTGACCCTCTGGCCAATAACTGATAGGGTTTTACAACCTTCTGTGTCTATTTCCTGTTTGTTTGTGTATTTATGTTTTTTTAACAAAGTAGATACTGAAAACTCTTTCTCTGTAATTTAAACGTGTACCTAATGTATATACAAATTGGAAACACACTTTATTTGCCACAAATGCCACAAACATTTGGGGAATGATTCGAAGGAATTATCTGAAATTGATTTGAAATAAGTTGGAGGGGGCGGAACCCTAGCTCCTGCTTAATATGATCGTGATTTCAAATTGCTAGGAGGTCAGCTGGATTGGAAGAGGGGAACCCATGTGATCCCTACTATTTCTAGCATTATAGATGAGCACATAGAGGATGGACTACTTATGTGTTTATTTAAAAGAGAGAGATTAAGACTGTGATGAAATATTGAAAGAATTATTATTAGATGAATAAGAGGATGCAAATTGAAATTAGAAGCAACATATCAGAAACATTACATAAATTGGGGATCAAATATTTAGCAACTAGCAGAAAATCACCCAGAGGGTGCTCTCTCTCTGTTTGTATAATGAAGCATTCATTGGAAACACAAAAACTGAAAGACTATACATAATGACTGCCATCAATAACAGTTGTCATAGTAACAGCTGGTTAACTTAAAGTATATCACTGTGTGAGTGTGTGTCTTTGGTTTAACTGTTTTGTTACCAAATTTCTATTGAAATACATTAGTTTTTCAATTACTTTGAATTATTTCAAATTTATTGTTTCAATTATTTTGAAAATAAGAATTTAGTATACAAAACAGCTTTGTTATTATGAAGCTGGTCTTTTGGAACATAAATTGAAATTTTCTTGGGAAGTTTTAATTTAGATCACTATAAAAGAAACTTATATCATAAGGGTTAAGCAAACACATGATGAAGTGCACGGACATTGCACCAGGGTAACCTTATACCCAGCTTATCTTTGTGCATTGTTTCGGGACAAATTTAGATTGTAAGCTAACTTTGGTCAAATTTTCTTGGGAAATTGTGTAGTTGTTTCAAAACAGACAAATATTTGACATTCTTAGATCCCTTTGTCTCTTAGGGAAATTGATTGATGGAAATTAGGAGCTTTAAACTGAACTTTTCATCTTGGTAAAATTAAAGCCTCCTGCATGCTAGGCCTACTTTTGGTTGTAGAAATCTAACATTCCAGTGTGTTCCCTATCTATTCTCCCTGCATTTTCATTAATGAGCTTTTTCAATTTATTTGTGAGTAAGGGGTTAGGTTTGTTTTTTAAAAATTATGTTGTCTGATGTGCAATGTGTATCAGCATTGTTTTTTGTTTGCATCCTATATTGGCAGAAGACAGAAAGGTTGTCCAAGTTCAAATTTATTCTTATCCAGAGCTAGTGTCCTTAAACAGGTTATGGGACCACAACTTGCTAATACATTTAATTTTTGGTATATCTCTATGTCTAGTTGTCTTTCCTAATATCCATTTTACTAAGTGAACTGAGTATATTTTATTGTGGTATCAGTACAAGAGGAGTTGCCATGTCTTCAACAAGACAAGTCAAGGAGTCCTTTTTACCCTACATTGTATATGTGTGTAAATTATTCAGATGTTAATAATTCTGTAACATCTGCCAGATATGATTGTTTGCATTTAATATCCTTAGGAACTTGTCAGCTTTCAATTTTGGTATTTTCCTATATATGAAGCATTGATAATTAATGGGCAATAAGTTTTATAGATCTTACGGTGTTTTACAGTACTTTAGAATTGATTGTCTAATCAGTTTTTTTTGTAGTATTTTTCAATTTTGCATCTTTGATATACATGGCAGTTTTCCCTTTCTTACATTTACATAAGAACTAGCATGAAGAAACAAGTGCTAATATCTTAACATAAAAAATATACTTGGTCTCTAAATACTATGGTTAGTTTACTTGATCAGGGACACTACCTTGCATCTAAAGAATGTCTGCCATGGATTATAAACATCATCATCATTTAATGTCCGTTTTTTTTCATGCTGGCATAAGTTGGATGGTTCAATAAGAGCTGGCAAGTTAGAAGACAGCACCAAGCTCTTCTGTCTGCTTTGGCATGGATTTTACTGCTGGATGCCCCCTGGACTCTCACTCTTAACACATACTAGCTTTATATATTTTACAGAATATTTAGAAATAAAATTTTATATTGTGTGTGGGGTGTGGGGAATTAATTCACAACTTCAATAGTTAAATATTTTACTAGGAAGAAAGATATATATATATATATATATATAAATATATACATAATGCAATGATCAGTTTTGTAGTTAAATATTGTTTTGGGATAAATTTAGACTCCTTGTTGCAATTACTTTGAAGCTTTTGACTGAATTGCAAGCATTTTTTAAAAAACCTTTGTGGGTGTGGGTGTGTGTGTGGAAATGTTTGCAAATCCTAACTGTATCACCTCAAAATGTAAAGATTTTTATAATATTAAGGACAAAGTTTTAGTTGAAAATTTTAATTTAATGAAGATTGCACATCTAATGTGTACATGGGCTTTGTAATCAAAGCTGAAGACTATAAAAATTTGTCTAATTCTTAAATAGAAATTACTTACACATTTATCATATTTTTATTATTATACATTATGCTTTAAAGTATTTTTTAATCTAAAGAAATTAATTTGTAAAATATTTATAAATTGCCATTTCTAGGAGTTATGTCATGAATATAATGCAACTTGCATTCTACTTTAAAAGATAGTTAGTCATAAGGAAATAAGCGATGTTGATATCAAACCATATAATTTTTACCTTGCCTTGTGCCCTCAACTCCCAATAAAGTTGTAGGGGTACTGTTGTGATGTGCTGTACCTTGAGCATTTTTAGATCTGGTAGACTCTGTCCCTCTTCAGTTAACAACAACTAGTTTCTTTTCTCAGAGAGAGAAAGAAATTGAACTCTGGTACAGAATTCATATTTTATTAACCTCAAAAGGATGAAAGGTGAAGATGATCTCAACAATATGTGAACTTAGCCCACAAAGAGCTGGAGCAAATACTCAGAGCAATCTGTCTCTAACAACTTTGCTGATTTGCCATCTTATGTCATTTTTTATTCAGATTTAAATATAAAGAAGTTAAATTTTGTTTTCTGTATAAAAATTGTTACAAATGCATCAGTAATGGTTTGTATTTGTAATCATGTTCTAAATTGATGCTATTCATTTATCTTTTGACATTTTTTTTTCTTTATCAGGTACGGTTTGTCACTAGAATTTGGCATCCCAATATTAGTTCTGTAACAGGAGCTGTATGTTTAGATATTCTAAAAGACCAATGGTATGTAATATTTTTGTGTTGTATGTTATTATTTAGGTTTTTTTTCTTTTTATCTTTTGAGACTTTAAATTAATATTGTCTAAAGCTCAATGACTGGAATATTTTCTCTTGCAGGGGAGATAATTTTTTTGTAATGAATATTTGACTTGAATGAAATAGGATTAAAAATTCATAAATCTAATATTTATAACTTGTGAATGGTTTGTTGGAAGGCCAAAATCTTTTCTGTGAGTCATAAATTTTGACATTTAGTATAGAATATCTTTAACGGTATTGAGTTATTTGTTTAGTCATTTTAATTAAATCATTGTCCTTCAGGAATTGAATTATTTTTTCCTTTTTTTTTTTTTTTTTTTTTTTTTTTTTTTTTTTTTTTAATAAATATATACATATATATATTTGTTAAAGGTAGATACATTTTTAGATTTAAACTTCACCAGCTATTTCTAATAATTCTTATTAATGAGCATAGCAGTCATATTAGCATTGCATGTAGGAATTGAAAGATTTGGTCTTTCTATTTTTACTGACACCTCCATCATTGTCATTATCATTTTATATCTATTTTCTGTGCTTGCATGGGTTAAATGGGTCACTATTGCCCTTGTCAATTCTTAAGAGCTACTGCTCCTCATGACTGGTGCTTGGGCATGTTATCTGGCTTGGTTTCTATGACTGGATACTCTTCCTATCACCAGCCACTCAACAGAGTGTATTGGGTGCATTTTCTAGTAGTACTAACACTAGAGTACTCAGTAACCTATGGAATGTAGGTTGAAGAGAGGAATAGGAAAGGAGGCAGTGATGTAGAGGCCAGAAATGGGTAGTTAAGCATAGAGGGTAATCAACATCCATTTGCTCAGGTGACTTTGAAAGGGAAAAGGAGAGAGAGAGAGATTAGAATGGGTGAGTGTGGAGGAGAGAAAACCTATGATGGGATAGGCAAAGGGGTATTTGAGGATGAAGTTGTCTTAGTAATGATAGGCAATAGTAGAAGTGAACAAAGGTGAGTGTTGGTGATGAAGCCAGATGGCTACTGAGGTGACTCAGAAGATTGAACATACTGGCTGGTAGAATAACAGGGTAATGGGTAGGGAATGGGATGAAGTGAGGTGAATGATGCAGTCTGTAGAGGTGGTGGACAGATGTAAGATAGAGGTCTGAGTGATGAAGAGATGGGAGTCATGTAGGTGGATGAGTGAACAATAGGTATTATAAGGCCATGGTTTAAGATACAAGGTGAAGAGCAGCAAGATAGGCTCAGCAGGAAGCCTATATATATATATAT
>NC_068996.1:27260419-27274417 GCF_001194135.2 Octopus bimaculoides | reverse complement strand
ATATATATAAGCAATGTTAATTCTCTAAATGAAGTATTAACAGTAACTGCACGATAAAGTGTAGTATATTGCCACTTAAGTGTGGCTGACCCCTAGGGGTGGATGTTACTGTTGCTTTTAGCCCCAGGAGGACATCTCCTCCAGCTGGCTTATCGACACACGACTGTGTCCTGTTTGCCAAGGGAGTTATCCCTCTCACCGCGACCAGCAGCACGAACGTATCCGGATTTCAGGGTTATTTCCCTTCGTCGGCGTTCGACAGCTGATGACCTATATATATATATATATATATATATAGTGTGTGTATGTGCAAGCATGGCCATCTTGTTAAAATGCTTATTTGGCAACCGCATGGTTCCTGTTTCAGTCCCACTGCAGGTACCTTAGATAAATGTTTCCTAATGCCCCAAGCCAACCAATGCTTTACAAGTGAATTTTGTAGATGGAAACTGGGTGAAACTGTGATCTAGTGGTCAGGTTATTAAACTCACAATTGCAAGATCATAGTTTCAACTTCCAGACTAGTCTGTGTGTGTTGTGTTCTTGAGCACAACACTTCACTTCACATTGCTCTGTGATCATTTTGATACCTGATGCATGGTACACTGTGTACCTGTATTGGCAATGTCAATTTGATGGAAGGAACAAGCTAATATATGGCACAAACATTTGATCACTATAAACAGGTCATCTGTTTGTTTATGGTCCCCATAACTTAGCTGTTCAGCATAAGAGACCAACAGAGTAAGTACTGAGGGTCAGTCTGTTTGACTAAAATCCATTTAAATTGGTACCCCAGCATACCTGCTATTGTGTGATTGAAATAAGTAAAAAATATATAATTGCAGCTTCTAAACACTATCCTTGTGTCAAGATATATTTTGCCACAGATGTACAGATCTTCTGTAGCACCTCATATCACCAATCAGTACAGTCTTTCATCTCTGTAAAATACAGAATCTTCAGATTCAGCTTTCATTACTTTATTCCAAGTCTTCCTTGGTCACCTGTTTTGCTATCCCTGGTTTCCTTAGTAACCTCCAAATTACAGTGTGTGACATGTTATCAAAAGCCTTCTCTAAGGACTGTCATTATTTACCTGGTGTTTGGAACCTAAATAACATGAAATTTTGATGGAAGATTTTATTTTAGATCAGAAAGTTTGTATCATAAAACCAAAGACAATCTTAGGCCATAGGCTTGTTTGGTATCAAAAGGATTAAGACTTTTAGCATTCAGATTACTCTGCCAAATGTAATGCTTTATTTATTCACATTGTTTTGAATTAATGATGAATTACCTCATAGCTTGAAGATTCCGATAATGCGATTATTTTTATTTTTAAACTGACATTGTAGGCTAAGTGTGAGATGCTGGTTCTGACTAGTTTTGAGCATAAAACTGATAGAATATTTGGGCTGGATATGACCTGTTTAAGTGCTAAAAGGTTAAATTTGTTTTGCATTTTTATTTATATATATGCATGTTAATTTTGTGATAAATTGGATTGGATTAATATATATTTGACTTTCAGCTTTATTTTGGATTTCTCTCTTAATGTTTTGAAATTGAAAGCAATGTTTTGTTTTATTTTGAGCAGGGCTGCTGCCATGACCCTTCGAACAGTTCTATTATCACTTCAAGCCTTACTAGCAGCTGCTGAACCTGATGATCCCCAAGATGCTGTAGTTGCAAGGCAGTATAGAGAGAGGCAAGATGTGTTCCAAAAAACAGCCACTCATTGGACGAATGTATATGCAAGCGGTAGTGTATGGAATTTTTAATCTGATTAAATGAAACTATGTTGCAGAAATATATTTAGTAGTATATTTGCCAAGAATTTAGGGTGATGTCATCTTGTGATTTTGTTTTTGGTAAAGAAGGACGATGTTAACCATGACTGAAGATGTTTACAAATTACCATCATCATAATTTCTTTACAACCACTTTTCCATCTTTGCATGGGTCATGTGGAATTTGTCGAGACAGGTTTTCTGCAGCTGGATGCTTTTCTTGTCACCAACTCTTACCTGTTACTAAGCATGATAATATTTTCCAATGACTGGACATGTTTGCACAGAAAATTTGAAATGAAGAACATCACATCGCGTGAATGATAGTAACACTATATAATAAGTGTAAACTTATTATATAAAAGTCAAGACAAGGAAATATAAACATACCCACATGTGTAAAATCTCCTTTTATGTGTGTGTGTATGTATGATGGGTTTCTTCAGTTTCTGTTTACCAAATTCACTCATGTGGCTTTGGTTGCTTCAGAACTGTAGTAGAAGACATTTGCCCAAGGTTCCACACAGTAGAACTGAACCAGAAACTTTGTGGTTAGGAAGTAAACTTCTTAACCATGCAGTCATAGAATCACTAGTATCTGCATGCTTGTACATAGTTACTTAAGTTGTGCAACTATCCTTGATACTCATTGTTATGTCCATTACCAGACGTTGTCTATGTTACTTTGTCCACAGAAGAGAAATGCAGTGTCATTAATATATTGCTGAAGGGTAACATAATGTCTTTTGTCATTCACAATAATTTTCTTAGTTCTTCTCACTCCCCAAAGAGCATCAGGTAACTTCCCTCTACTACTTTTACTTTTTTTTTTCTCTACGCCACATAAATGTATCAGCAAATATGCTGTCTCTTTACTGCCTTATTAACCCTTTTGTTACTATACTTCGGTTGAAATAGATTGCTTTTATTTCATTTAATTTTGAAAACAATGAAGAATTTAGTAAAAGAACTTGGTTGTTATTAAGTGGTGACAGGAACAGAAATAAACATGAAATTCTGATAGAAGGTTTAATGTAGATCACTTTAAAACAAAAAAAATTGTATCAAAGAACAAAGGGGTTCTCAAGCAAGTTAGTATCAAGAGTTAATAGCTTGATTTACTCCTTCTTTCTATTGCAATTTGATTACAGAAGATAAGGATACTACTCTCACACTCCAGCCCACCTTCTTTCTGAACACAGGCCTGGAACTGTCTATGCTAGATATCTGCCCAAAATTTTGCAGTAAACTTGGATGTGGAGCCATTCCAGGCACTTTCCGATGGAGCTTTTTGAATCTGAGACTTACGTTGGGTTCATCATGCTTCTAGTAGTTACTGAAGTTAGTATCCACTACCTGTGGGGAAATGATTTCAGTTATTTTGTCTGGAAAATTAAGATAATTTTCAATTATTGTAAAATACCAAACCAGTCGGATATTTGTTTGGCTGTTAGAAAAGGCATGTCAGAAAATATTAGTTGAGGATGCATATAGTTGTGAAAATCTCTCAATGTTATCTTCATTCAGATGACATGCAACAGTATTTTCGAAATCTTTTTGAGTTATGTCAGATACGTTGATGTGTGCATATTTAAGTGATGAGGATAAAGAAGGAAATGATTTTTGTGATTTCTTAGAAAATATTGAATGTCATATCAGCTTTTAACAACAAACATTGTCTTTTTAGTGATTGTATTTGAAAATAGTCCATATAATTTTCCAGTAATAATAGAGTATTTGATAACATAACCCAGCAAAAAGTTCTTACATAAAATTATGAGAAAAGGTAGTAAAATTAAGAGGTTTTGTATCATAGAATCAGAGGTGCTCTTTGGTGGGTTGATATCAAACAGGTTAAGCTGATTAATAACCCTAATCTTTTATGAGTTATTATATTCTTTACTTTTATTTTTAAGTCCTGATTAAGCAGGCTTATAATCAAAAGCATTCCAGCTTTGACTAAAGTTTACGATGTCTTCCTTTATTTAAGATGGTAGGGTGTAGTTTAAGGAGTATAGTTCCTATTTCTAGCAGGTCGACTACCACTTAATGGCTAAAGTGATTGTAGTTTCTGGTAATATTTTTCTTTTTTAAAGAAACTGAAAATTATGTAAAGCTATTTTTAAAACTGAGAATTTTGTAAAACTTTTTATCTTCAAATTACTTTTCAAACATTCCGAGATTTATGTAAGGTCTTATTTTCACATATATTATGTTACATCTAATGTATTCATTAGCACTGTTTAATTATCTAAACTGGATCAAGTAAATAAAAAGTCTTTTCTATTCAGTTCGATGTTAATTGTTCTTTCCAACTGTTTGCCTGCTTTCTATGATACGTGTATGGAGGAAAACTCTGACAAAATGTGAACTTCCTGAATGAAAACCTTCATAATTTTACTTCCCCCCCATCTTTTTTCACTGCCATGGGTTGTATCTGAGAACTTTTCCTCCTGGTTAAGGTCCGTTTTCATCTCCTTCATGTTGTTTAATATTTCCATTTAAGTCTTCACTACTTTTACTTCTGCTTCTTCCTTCCACCTGGTTCATTTGATATCTTTTCACAGCAGCCTTGACCTTTTTCAGGGATTGCAAGGCTGGGGGATGGCATAAAGAAAGCTTGGAACCCTAGCAAATAGATTCTGCTTAGGCATTCAAGGGACCAAATATTGTTAATGTTGGGTTTAAGTTCACCAATCAACAATTGTAACATTTTCTTTAAAGGGGTTGTGCACTGTTTCTGTCTTAGTAAAGTTCATTCAAGAAGAATTTAACCCATTAGCATTCAGATTGTTCTCTTAAGGAAGCATTTGCCCAATGTGTTGCTCAGTAGGATTGGATCAGAAACTATGTAGTTATGAAGCAAAGTTCTTAATCAAACACACATCATGCATACTCTTTGAAGAACAGAAAGTTTGTTCTAAGATGTTGCCATGGTATGGTAGTTTTTGCAGAGAATTACCTCATGATCTTGACGTGTTATTCAGTGCAGATAGTTTTTTTTTTTTTTCTACCCATTGCTGGATCTGATGGAATGGGTTGTGCCCATAACCTTTGCTGAGACCTCTGATGATGTGATTAATGTTCTATTTAAACTTATGTAAACTTCACAAGAAAGACAGAGCAGAGAGAAGATTCCAGTAGTAGGATATTCTGGTGTTGAAAATATTGAGTATAGTGTTTAGTGTAGTGCATGTCAAGTTGTCCATAAAGGTAATGAGAGACAAAGAGACACATTTAAGATATTTTCTGGGTTCATTAGAACTTCATTGTTATTTAAATGTAATAAAAATTTCCTGTAGGGTAATATTATCTTCATATTACTTGACAAAATACTTGCCAGTGTGTCTTTAAACCCTTTAGCATTTAATCTAGCTATATCAGGCCAAAATATTCTACCTGTTTTATGTTCAAACAGGCCAGATCTGGCTTCTCACACCTACCCTACAATGTCATTGTAAAGGTAAACAATCGCATAATTGAAATTTTGAAGCTACAAGATAACAGTTGCATTTGAGAAAATAATCTGAATGCTAATGGGTTAAGTTTTAATCCGTATATGGGAAAGAAATGCTAGTTATTAAATCCCAGATAACAAATAATAACAACAACATTCTAATTCGTGGTCAGTTTTTGTCTGCATGTTAATACTTGGGTTTTTTTTTTTTTTGTTATTCTTCTTTCTTATTCTCTTTCTTTCTCTCTCTTTCTCTCTTTCTCTCTCTCTTTCTCTCTCTCTCTCTCTCTTTCTCTCTCTCTCTATCTCTCTCTCTCTCTCTATCTATCTATCTCTCTTATGATAAATGAAGCAACTACTTCCCTGTGGCTGACTTTATTGATGGCAGCAGTTGTTATCTATAAAATATATTCATAATAGTAATCCATGTGCACTAACCAAAGCAATTACTGTTTTTATTGACCAGTTGTTAATTTGCTTAAAATCTATCAAATGTTTTATTTCACCATTTCTTTTTGTTTCAGGACCTAATCGTGTACGTGATTTAGAAGATAAAGTATTTCAATTAACAAACATGGGATTTGAAGAGGTTAGAATTATTGTTTTATTCAATTCCAATTTTTGCTTTCATCGCTTGCAATTTCAGTCATTTGGTGATATAGAACAAGGGAAGTTTTAATTAATGTCTATTGTTCATTTTTCCATGCTGGTATAGGTCCAACAGAATTTGTTAAAGCAGATTTTTTATTTCACAATTGAATGTCTTTCTTGTTGACAACAATGGAAGATTAGAAGTGAACATTTCTATTATACTGATGCTCACTTAGAATCATCAAACATTGTCAAGACAAATGGATGTGCACACATGCATATATGACGGGCTTCTTTTAGTTTCAATTTACCAAATCTGCTGATAAAGTGCTGATTAGCCTGGAGCACTTGCTCATGGTTCTGTGCTATGGAACTGAACCCAAAAAACACATGGTTGGGAAGCAGGCTTTTCAACCACACAGCAATACCTGTGCATAAACAACCATATAAAACAATGGTCACATATATCATCATCATCATTTAATGTCTGTTTTCCATGCTGGCATGGGTTGGACGGCTTGATTAGGGCTGGCAAGCTGGAAGGCTGCACAAGACACTAGTCTGATTTGGCATAGTTTCTACGACTGGATTCCCTTTCTAATGCCAACCACTCTGAGAGTGTAATGGGTGCTTTTACATGCCACCGGCATGGGTGCTATTTGCATGACACTGGTATCTGCCAAGATTGCAATTTTGCTTGGCTTGATGGGTCTTCTTCTCAAGCGTGACTTAATGCCAAAGGTCTCAGTCATTACCTCTGAGAGACCCAACACCCAAAAGGAGCTCAGCCACTTTGCCTCTGTGAGGCCCAACACTTGAAAAGTGCTTCCACGATTGCCATTTCACTTGACTTGACTGGTCTTTTCAAGCACAGCATATTGCCAAAGGTCTTGGTCACTAGTCATTGCCTCTGTGAGGCCCAAAGTTTGAAGTTCATCCTTCACCACCTTGTCCTGGGTCTACCTTTACCACAGTTTCCTTTCACAGTTAGAGATCGGCACTTGTTTACACAGCTGTCCTTGTTCATACACATCACATGACCATACTAGCGCAGAAGTCGCTCTTGCACACTACTTCTGATGCCTCTTATCCCTAACTTTTCTGTCAAGATGCTTACACTGTCGAACATGCACACTGACATTGCACATCCAGCGAAGCATACTGGCCTCATTTCTTTCAAGTTTACGCATGTCCTCAGCTGTCCCAGCCCATGTTTCACTGCCATGTAGCATAGCTGTTTGCACACAGGCATCATACAATCTGCCTTTCATTCTGAGAGAGAGGCCCTTTGTTGCCAGCAGAGGTAGGAGCTCTCCGAACTTTGCCCAGCCTAATCTTATTCTCACAGCTACACTCTCGGAGCATCCACCTCCGCTGCTAACTTGGTCACCTAGACAACAGAAGCTATCTATTAACTCTAGCTTGATGGGGTTTATTTTCTATACATTTTTGGTGTTTATTGTACCTATGCATCTTCTACATGCAAAAGCTATTTTCTGTGGCAACCTTCCTCTAATATTACACCTTTTATGTGTCCAAAGCTTACACCAGGTGCATTTTATGGAGTTTCAACCTATGCCTTTTCTACAGATTGACAGGGCCATCTACCTGAAGGGGTTTCTGATTTGTCTGCCTTCCTATTTACTAAGACTTTGGTTTTTGCTAGGTTAACTCTAAGGCCCTTTGATTCTTGACCTTGCTTCCATACCTGGAACCTTTACCTTTGAAGCAGTTGACTATGGTGCTGCTACACCAATCACTGGGTATGATTCCTTCATGAACCACCTGATTTACAATACAGGTGACTAGACCATAATCTACACTGCCAGATACAATGTGATGTAATTTTACTAGTTTTTCATGAACATAGAAGACAGTTTTGTGAAAGAAGTAAAGAAAATTTTATCAGCCACAGTATTTGACTGGTTCTTTATTTCCTTTCTGGTTTTTATAAGTACAGGCAGATCTGTGTGCTTAAGAAATTTCTGAACCACATGGTCAAATGTTTTCTACTATAGCCCCACTCTGGCCAGAGCCTTGTGAATGAATTTAGTAGACAGAAACTGAAGGAATTTTGTTGTGTATATGTGTGTGTGTGTGTGTGTTTGCATCTCCTGGTCTTGACATTGTTTGATAATTGTAAACAAGTGTCACCATCATAAAAGTAGTGTTATTTTCATTTTCATTCTTCCATCAGTATATGTCCAGATGTTGGGAAATATTACTTTGTTTGGAAATAAGTGAGGGTTGGCAACATATAGGGTATCCAGCCATAATAAATCTACCTCAACAAATTCAGTCTGACTATATGGGCATGGAAAAGTGGACATTAAAATGGTGACGATGATCCTAAAATGGTAAATGTCACAAGCTGACTGCACTGGTATTCATATGAATATTCTATTGAACTGTCTGTCATTCATCTAAGTATGTTGTCATTTACTACCATAATTGTCATTGGTTCAATAGACGCAGTTTTATAATATTTCTATTTTCAAGATAGTTTCATAAAACTGATCTAAGCAAATCTTATAAAAGAGATTGGTCTCTAAGAAGATAGTATATTATATTAGTAGATATGTCTTCATCATCTTGTCTTGTTTATGTAAATTTGCTTTTAATGCATAGTTCTTCAGTGGGAAGTCATATGATATAGTTGTTACTTAACCCACTCCTCATAATTGTAATTTTTGACCCTTCAACAATCGTTTGAATATGTATCAGGTTCACCAGGCTCTCATGGTGGCCTAGAGTTAAATGTTAACTTGTGTATTTTAGCATAATTTTCATATTGTACAACATACTTTCAAAATAAATGTTGTTTTAGTGGCTTCTGTTTCTTTTCATTAGTGTTCTCAATGCATCAACATCACCTCCACTACCATCATCATTTAACACCTGTTTTCCATACTGGCATGGGTTGGATGGTTTGACAGGAGCTGATTTGCCAGAAAACCACATCAGCATGGTTTTTATGGAACATGATTGGAAAGCAAACTTGTTACCACACAGCCACACGTTATTTCTTTTCCTGCACAGCATCATTTGAATAGTTTGAAATGGGTTAGGGATAGCATTGCTGCAGAGCTAGGATGTTTTTGATATTCTTGTCCGCCACCACCATTTCTTTGTTACATGTATAATAAATGACAAACGTGACTAAACTCCAAGATGCTAATTTATACTTTTTTTGTTTTGTTTTGTTCCAGGACCAAGCCCGAGTAGCCTTATCCTCACATGACTGGGACACACCCCAAGCAACAGACTTTTTACTAAACTAATGGTTTTGCTACTTGTTTATAGAGAGCCATTTCTCTCTCTTTCTCTCTCTCTCTCTCTCTCTCACTCTCTCCCATATATATATAATATTTACATGCATATACATACATACATACATACATACATATATATATGTGTGTGTGTGTGTGTGTATGCATGTAATTTCTCTTCTCTTCCCAGCCTCTCTCTGCAACCTGCTGGTTCATCTGGTGAGAATCGTGTGGTTGTGTGCGTATTTGTGTCTGTAAATGGATGCTAGTTTTTTGGGTTTTTTTTCCTGGTTAGAAATTGTTTTACCGTGGGGAATAAATGAATATGAACTGTTTCACTTGGATGAATCTGGGGCGTAGAGCAAGGGTTGTCTTTGGGTGGGGGAAGTGTACATGTTTTTAACATGGATAGGATTTGTGATGATTGTATTTTAAAAAGAAATTAACAAATTAATGATGATTTTAAAAGAAATGGATGTCTATGTATAATGCGTGAATGTGTACTACAAATTTATTCAGTTAACCCTTTCAGTCCATTGACTCCCCCTCCCGCCAAAATTGTTATTGCACCAGGATTGTTAAAAAAGGATTTAAAAAAAAAACGTTAAAAAATTTAACAAAAGCTTAAAAAACAAACAAACAAAAATTTTAATAAAATGTAACTTGGAGACAACACACCCCTGACCCCCTGGAAAAAAACAAAAAAACAAAAAACCCATTACATCACATGCTTTAATAACAATGATTTTAACCAAAGTTTAACCAAGTTCAGATTTGGTAGCAATTTAATGCTAATAAAAGAAAGAGACATTGAAATCTTCAAATGCAATTCATCCTTTTTCTCTTAATGTTCTTTTAACATTTTTTTTTTTTTACCCCTAATATAATTGCTCTTAATTACCATTTTGAATATTGATTTTGATATTTTTGTTTCTAAACGTGTAATAATTATATTTTTTCTATATTTTACTAACACCCCTACTCAGTATGTTATAATCATATTTACTAAATGATAATGTAACTAGTAATACTACTGCTGCTGCTGCTA
Source organism: Octopus bimaculoides (assembly GCF_001194135.2). NCBI lineage: Eukaryota > Metazoa > Mollusca > Cephalopoda > Octopoda > Octopodidae > Octopus > Octopus bimaculoides. The sequence goes on along the minus strand of NC_068996.1, from coordinate 27,264,259 downwards.
CTACTACTACTACTATTACTACTACTGTTGCTACTGTTTGATACTTGGAGTTTTGAAAAACATACTGATGTTAAGTAGTGTGTGTTTTCCTGGTTAACCTGTGTGTGTGTGTGTAGAACAAAATAAGCAAAGCATGATTGTGGTATCCAGAGCTTTATAGGACATGCATGTATTTCAGCAAAATGCTGAAATATTTATATAACAGTATACAAGGGTGAGTCAAAAAGTAATACCATATTGTTTAGGACAGGTATAATTACCAACGGAGGAACATGTATCATTACATCAAAATGAAGTTGGTCCTCTGTGGATCACATCCCTACTCCTCAAATAGCAAATGTTCCACCTTCAAATGAGAGCATGTATCCCTGCCCTGTAAAATTCTGTTGACTGTTCTTTGAGCCTCTTCTTCACTACAGTTTTCACTTCCTTGTCACTGGACTATCATCGTCATGAGACTATCATCTCTTTGGGCCCCTTGAAAGAGGGTTTAGAGGTAAACATTATTCCAGTGACAAGGAAGTGAAAACTGTAGTGAAGAAGTGGCTCAAAGAACAGTCAACAGAATTTTATGGGGCAGGGATACATGCTCTCATTTGAAGGTGGAACATTGCTATTGAGAGAAATGGTGACTACGGTGAGTAGAGATGTGATCCACAGAGGACCAGCTTCATTTTGATGTATGTTACATCATGTTCCTCTGTTGGTAATTAGACCTGTCCTAAACAAAATGGCATTACTTTTTGACACACGCTTACAGAAACATTATGCAAATGATTGAACCTGGCTTGTCACATAAATAGCAGACAAAGCATCACATCAAGGAAGTCCAAACAATTACCACACCTCTTTCAAAACCAATGGATGTATATTCTACTGTAATACAAAATACTATAATATGCTCTTGAGAGGGAAGGTTAATAAGGTAGCATTAAGAATCCTTGTAGTACTAGGGATGAGATTGTTAGGAACTTTAGTATATCCAATGCAGATCAGGTCTTGCTGCTAACCCCAAGAGGATGGTGGGGGTTGTCTACTCACCACTGTGACAGTCAGATGTCTAGGAGGGTGGCACAGTTCATCAGGTCCCACTGGAATCCTAGACCTGTTCATTATGGGGTAGTTGGGTCGATAGTCTCTAGGCCTACTTCCATATGGGGTGCAGCCCAACACCCAGAACTAAGCCTGCTGGATGATAGATCAAGGATCTCTTCCCACTCCCTAGGGGATGGGTATAACCCATCCTAAGAATAAGAGGGGAAAGAAGGGGTAGGTGATTTGTAGTTGCCTGCTCTTTCTCCTTGAATGTCAAAATGAACATCCTATAGATCCTTGTAATTGCCTTTCCATCACATGATAGATACCTCAGTGTCTTTAACAGAAGTACCATTAAGCTGTCCTTCTCTACTACTCTTCATATGGAAAGTATTATAACCACCTCCAAAAGAGCAAAGGTTGCTAAGCATTTTGTGCACACTGATTTTGGTGGAATATTGACTTCTGGGGCTGTTCTTGAAGTTGGATCAGACATTCCATCAGATTGGCACTCAGATTGATATCAGGAGTGGTCAGTCAAGGGATTGATGGGACTTCAGAGAATTCCTCTGATTTGGGTGAATGTGGACACTTTGCTTTGGCAGGTTCTCTCCTCCAACAACTGAACCCCTGCCCAGTTGTAGCTGCCAGACCCCTGCAACTGTCCTCCTACAAGTACAATGTAATATATAAATGTGAGGTGGTTATACATAATAGCAGTAAGTTTTACATAGGGACCACTATTCATCTCATGAAACAACACTCCTCCAATCTGAAACCTAGGCACTCTGCCTCATTAGCCAAATCTGTCCACATGTTAAACAATAATATAGAGTTAGTTATGACATGTACTGGTCAGGATTGGAGAATGTGGTACCTTACCAGGGAGGTAGGTTATGCACCAGGAAAGGGTTAGAAATTATTTTGGGCAGCGGTAAGGGCATTCTTAATAAATGTGACAAAATAGGGTTCTGATGCTGAGAAAGAACCTGGACCATGATGTACTATTGTACACTAAAAAAAAACCCACTACACCCTAACATGAGTGGGTGTTTACCCACCTGTATGTTGATTTCAACTCCTTTCATTTATTGTTTGGGCCTCTCATCTCTTACCCCTTTCTGAGTATATCGTATATATATAATCTTGTACTTGTTTCACCACCACCTTGAAGTTGAACAAATTGACCCCAGGATTTTTTTTCAAAGCCAAGTACTTATTCTATTGCTAAGTTATGGGGATGTAAACATACCAACAGCAGTTGTCAAGTGGTGATTGAGACAGACATGTGCATACACATATGCACTGATATGATATATATATATATTCGCGTTTCAGTCTTTTTGACTGTGGCCTTGCTGGAGCATCGTCTTAAAAGGTTTTAGTTGAAGAAATCAACCTCAGGACTTATTTTTAAGCCTGCTACTTATTCTATCAGTCTCTTTTGCTGAAATGCTAAATTATGGTGATGTAAACGCACCAACACTGGTTGTCAAGCTGTGATGAGGGTACAAATACACACACACACACACACATGATGGAGTTTCTTTAAGTTTCCTATTTCTTTACTGCCAACAAGAGGCCAAAGAAGGACAGATAAAGGGATTAAGTCAATTACATCAACCTCAGTCATAACTGGTACTTAATTTATCGACCCCAAAGGGATGAAGGGCAAAGTTGACCTTGGCGGAATTTGAACTCAGAACGTAGCGGCAGACGAAATACCTCTAAGCATTTCGCCAAGTGTGCTAACATTTCTGCCAGCTTTAAGTTTCCGTATACTAAATGCACCCATAAGGCTTTGATTAGCCCAAGGTGCCATGCAGTGAGACTGAGCCCAGAACAGTTGGGAAGCAAACTTCTTACCACACAGCCACATCTGCACCTATAATACCTGTATATACCTTTCCCCCTTATTTTGCCTTGTGTGTGTGTATATGTGTGTTAATGCATGTTTGTTTGTTTTTTGCACGTGTGTAAATGTGCGGGTGTTTATGTGTATATTTTCCATGTATATACATATATATGGTTCTGTCTGCATAGGCATGATAGTCGTCCACTTGTGACCAAAGAAGACCATTGCTGACTTTCAGGAACATTGTGCACTCTATTTTTCATCTGCGGCTCCATATACATATGTATATATGCACACTTTTATGTATTTTTTATTTTACTCATTTATACTTTTAGCTGTTTTTTTTATATATGTATATATATGTGTGTGTGTGTGTGTGTACATACATGCATGCATACATACACACATCTGTCCAACCCCTACCAGCATGGAAAACAGACATTAAAGGATGATGATGTGTGTGTATATATATATATATATACACACACACATACATACACATGTTTATGTGTATGTACCCGGGTTTTACCAGTCACTGCATACCTCCCCACCATCCCCAACACTTTGTATTCATGTGAAGTTTCTACTTCCCTACTCATGCACCTTGGCAATACCCTACCATTTATATTCTTATCCTTGTTCCTTGTGAGCATGCCCTGATACTTCACCATCTCTCTCCTGCTCTCTTGCACTCTCTTTCTCTCTCCCTCTGACTGGTTAACCATGTATCTCCACTACAGCAACACACCTATTACTAGCCTCAATCTTGATCACTGCTTACTCTCTTTCTCACCAGGTAACCATGTACCTCCTCTTCAGCATGACACCTATTTCTGTCTCTCTGTCTCACTGTAACCTTTCATCCTCTGACATAAGATCACCTCCTCCAATGCCACCTCCCCTCTCAAAGGATTTTTGTCTTGCAAGTTACTTGGTGACCCTGCCAGTGC
>NC_068996.1:27243379-27260324 GCF_001194135.2 Octopus bimaculoides | reverse complement strand
ACCTCCCCTCTCAAAGGATTTTTGTCTTGCAAGTTACTTGGTGACCCTGCCAGTGCTTGTGCCATGTAAAAAGCATCCAGTCCACACTGTACAGTGATTGGCGTTTAGAAGATCATCCAGCTGTAAAAAAAACATGCCAAAACTTACCTCACCTGTGCCACGCTAAAAGCACTTTGTCCACTCTGTGGAGTGGCTGGTTTCAGGAAGGGCATCCAATCATTAAAACCATGCCAATTCAGACCATGAAGTGTGGTGTAGTTTTCTGCCTGCCAGCTCCTGTCAAACCGTCCTACCTATGCCAGCATGGAAAGCAGATGTTAAATGATTTTATATATATATATATATAATTTGTAAATGTATAATTATGTATGTATATGTGAGTATGTATATATACCAGTGCGTAGGTGTACTGTGTTTCTACTTATATGTATGTATGGACACATATTATCTAGATATATGTTGGTGTGTATATGTTCTTGTGGGTGTATGCATGTGCTGACTATGTATAATATATGTAAGTTTGAGTGGGTGTTTGTGTGCATTTTGCACTTGAGTCTGTTTGTTCATGCTTTTATGTCCTTTGTATGAGATACGTATTTATTTATTTCTGTTTGCTCCTAACTGATTTATGACCTGACATCTTGCTATCAATTGCTCTGCCTTCTTTTGATAATTCTATTAGCTTCTTCTCTCTCTCTCTCTCTCAATCAAAGAGGCATAGGTGTGGTTTGAACTTCCTTCGTGTGATTCTTTGTTTGCTATTTATTTGACTTGCAAGGTTTAATCAGTTTCCTGACAAGAAAAAGGTATATATATTTGGCGCTTCAACATAGATTTTGTTTATGGTGGAACACTGATGAGATAAATTACATGATAGAATAATGTTTCTACATTGTTATGTAATTATCTCAGCATTTTGGTGAAATCCGTGTAATCCCATAAAGCTTTGACTACCATGCCTATTTTCTGCTCTCCCCCCTATTTTTTTGGCTCATACTTCACATTCTAGCGTATCCTGAGTTTGATGCCATGTATCTTTCTATACTGGATAATAGAGTGAATTGTGGAGCTCACTGCTGAGCCTGATTATGGTTGATGTAGCACTTTACTGTGCCTCCTTTTTTGATGTGTATGTGTAATTTGAGTTATGTTAAGAAGTGATGCATGATGCCAGAATATACGTGTGTGTGTGTGTGTATACATACCCACACACACACACGTGCATATGTATATGATGAATGTTTATAAAGGACATAGGGGTCTCAGTACAAAGTGATGTTTGTCTCTGCTTAAAAATGAGAACTTCGCACTGCTAACACAAAGGGAAGGCACAGCATTGACTTGTAAACCTTAAATATACTTGGTAGTATATTATGGTTGCAAAATGAAATACTGTGTCCTTGCTAGCAATTAATAAGGTGATGTGTATATTTTATTAGAAAGTAAAGTTTCTTGAATTGTACATAGGTTTCACTTTGCTGATTATTCAAATAATTGAAGACAAGCAGCACAAGAATAAACAATATATGAGCAATAATATTTAGAACCACATGAAGCTTTGATTGGTTGCTGAAAACATCCATTAGATGAAATGTGAGGCAGAGAGACATATTTTCATCTCTTTGGTGTCATATGTGAAAGAAAAGAGTTTGGTTTCAGATGTCTAATTGCAACAGAAGAACTGGAATTGTCTGACTAACATTTGATCAAAAGAGTAAGCCTTTTCTTTTCTTTTTTTTAATCAAATAACTTTCGAGATATTTTGCACAAAGTTTTAACAATTTAAAACTAATAAATACAATCATTAATTTTCTTGCCAATCCGGAACACTGATTAATAAATCTTGCTGTCAGTAAAAATGTTTTGCATTCCATCATTTTCAACATCACTTCAGCCACTTCTCTTCCCTTAAGGAATAGTGTGCCTGTCAACTGGACCTTTAATATCAAAAGTATGCTCTTTTGTGAATTGATGCAGTTTGACATAGCACTATCCGTCTATAACCGAATCTCTTCCCCAGAATGCTTTAGGAATTTAGTAGAGGGCTTTATTCCAATTAATAAGTCTAATATGAATCTTATTGTGGACATTAGGAAATCTTTGCTATTACACAAGTCTTTATAGGGTTAAATGTGAAGAACTATTTCATAAATAAATGCAGTTTGTATATTTTAAACTCACTTTGGAAGTGATTCTACTTTACATAGTTCAGTTTTAACCATGATGATGGAATATTCATTTTGTGATATATAAATGAACACACAACTGATACTGTTAGGAAGGAATTCATCAACACTGTCATGCAGATGTTAAAATTAGTTATACAAATCCATGTACAGTTAATCTCTTAGGTACAACTTTAGATTTAGTTATCTGTAAATTCTGCTTGTAAACCTAACAAAAATATAAACATTGTGAATTCCTATAATCTCTTACAGTGATTCTAAAAAATATAAATAATATCGGTAAGAACTTATCTTCTGGTTGTAATCCATTGTTCATGCATGATTGTTATTACAGTAATGCATTAAATGAAAAGCTTCAAAGTTAGTTTACATTATATATGAAGAACATAAATGAAAAAAGGGAGGTGGGTGGAAGATTTTAGGACACTCCTCTCTATAGTTTAAAAATTTGTTCTATCGTTTGAATTTTCCTGAATTTTATAAATATTTCTCCTGACTGTAGTATGTCTTCAATAAAATAACATTTAGGTGAGTGTCAATTGCTCCAAAAGTCTTTGTTAGTTTCATAGTTAGTAAAAACATGAAGCCTCTCTGCTATGAACAAACAAACAAACTCTTCTTTGCATAATTGCAACAACCCTAATATTTGTCCTCTCAATGGTATGTGACTTTTCTAAAGCATGAATTTATTAAGCTAAGGTCTCACTTGCAGTTTACAGTAAAACAAAACAGGCTTACTGAAAATAAAGAAAATAAATTTTTAGAACATGTGAACACTCAGGTACTCAGAAAGATGCTTTACTTCTTCACTGTCCAAACATCTTTGTACAGTTAACCAATCATATGTTATATATTTGAATAGTTTTGCTTATATGTTGACATGCTGCCAACCTTTTTCAGTTGTTTAAACAATTCAGAATCATGAAACTTAGTTTGGATTCAAGAAGCTTCAGCTCCTAATAAAATGTATATTCTCTGACCATCATCAGATGCCCTTTATTTCTAACACAAGCTTTGTATATTCTTTATTCTTTTATTCACAAATTTGGCAATATATAAAACTCCTTGAATAACAACCTATTGGAGACTGTCCCTAGTTCTGTGCTACCAATCTGCTTGTTTATATTTAAATTAACATTTTGATTGAAATTGTTACATGAAGTACTAACATAAATGACCAGTTTTTTTTTTTGTTTTTTTGTTTTTTTGTTTCTAAGCAACATTTTGATATAAATAAATAAAAATGTTAGTTATTTTACTAAAACCACTCCAGTCTATTCTTGTTGGAATTATGGCTGTAAAAATGTTTTGCTCTCATTGATACCAGCCATATTGTGCTATGGATTTTTTTTTCTGTTGTTCCCCTCCCCTCCCCCTTACTACTTGTTTAAGATTTCCATGTTTGCACCAAATATGTTTTGCTATTCTTGACTTTTAGAAAATTTTGATCAGAAAAAAAATTGTTCTATTTTGATTTTAGGATTTCCTCTCATTTCCCCCTCCTTCTCCTTAAGATGTACTAAATTCAACTTGCTAATTTTTGAAGAAATGTTGATAAACAAGAGGCCAGTTCCACCACCACCATCAAGTGAATCTCTTACTTTTACATCACAATCATCTTCTCCATAGAGAAGTCAGCCAGAAAATTGGAAATCCAAATTGGATGAGCTAAGATGGAACATTTGTTTTTAAAATGCATTCAGAAAGGTTATGCTTCACAAAACAATCATCTGTACTGGATTTGAGAACATCAAATTTGACATTGTTTTGCTATTGTACAATGTTAGAAATGAAAGCTTTTAGTTCGAATCTAGCAGGACATGTCAATGTGTGAAAATAGAGCTTTTTTGCAAAAAGATATTGGAGAATATACCAAATACAAACATAGTGTATGAAATAGAAGCAGAAAGGATGAACCTAGTATGTTAAACACAAACAATCATAACTTTCTTCAATGGGATAATTCATTGATAACTTTTTTGTTTTTTTGTTTGTTTTTGGTGGGGGGAGGTCTCCTTTTTTCTTTATATTTTAATATATTTCTTTGACATAGATATATTTTAGAACTTGTTTTTGACAATGAATAAAACTTTCTATAATGTATGCTTTTAAATTTATTTACAAATATTTTTTTTTATATACTAATTAATATTATTTATAGGGCTAAATATATATATATATATATATATATAAAGAAATTTTACATTATTATACTACATGCTGTTTGAATTTTTATATAAACATGGTAATATGCATTTCTTATAAATTATTAACTACGCAGCTGTAAATAAGTTATTTAGGAAGTGTGTGTGCGTGTGCGCATGGATGGTGTGTGTGTATGCGAGTGTACACAGCTATATAAATTAAGTGTATTTGCATTAAGTCAACATTTAGAGTATTCAGTCGGTTGATTGAAAGCAAGTTTAACAGTAATATTTTGTATTAAATGTATGTGTGTATATAATTGTACATTTTGTGCACTTATAGATGTATGTATTCATGTGTGTGTGTATGTATATACAGGGTTGGCCAAAAGTCACCTGACAGGAAATCAAAACCATTTACTTCCAAGGTTAAAATTATTTTGTGAGACTTCACTAATAAATAGACAAATGTTGAAAAAGAAACAAAAACATAAAACGGTGATTTTAACTCACAGCATTCAATTATTAAACATTCATAATTGGAATGAATAAATAAACTTGAACATTTAAGTATTTATGGAATTTTGATTTACTGTCGAGATACTTTTGACCAAGCCTTTATATGTATGCGTGTATGTATATACGTATGCATGTATGTATATATATATATATGTATGTATGTATATGCCTGTATAAATGTATGTATATATATATATGTACATAGGTATGTATATATATATATGTGTGTGTGTGTGTGTGTGTGTATATATATGTATGGATATATATACATGTCTATATTATATGTATGCCTCTACATATACACATGTTTATTCACACACATATGCATATATATTTATATATAATTGTGTGTGTATAAGGATTTTATTCCTTCTTGCCATCTCTTTTCTGGTTTAATTCTCTGAATATTTTTTTCTTTTGATTTCATTGTTAAACCATCTTGAAATGCGATAAACTTTATGGTTTGCCTTCGCAAACCATGTCTGTTCATCGTGAACTCTTATTCAATAAAATACTATTTTACTAATATTCCTTTTGTTTCATGTATACATACATATATACATATATATTTATATATATATAATTTTTAAAAATCTTTCCCTATTTTTAACACTTTCATAGTTGTTTTATTTTCACTTTTTTTTTTTTTAAACTATCTATTTTTAGCGATTTAAAAGTTAAATTTTTCAAATATATCTTTTAACTGAGGAATAATTAGAAAATTCGTTAAATCTTAATCTTTGTATTCTTCTGGTTTCAGCCATTCTACTATGGCCATACATATTTCATTCACTGTCAAAGATTTGCAATAACATGCTTTGGTAAATGATTATTGTTTTAAAATCCCCCCCCCCTTGTGCTAGTATGGTTGGACTGGTTTAAGGTTAGTATAAACATAAGTTCTCAACTGTTCTGATATGGGTTGGAGAGGTATATAATCTTATAATATGGCAGCTCTAAATTTAGCCATCTGTAACACCCAACATCCTCAGAGTAGGGTCTTAACTAATTCTTACCATATCTTTCCTGGCCGACATTCATTGTAGTCATCTTCTGTTATTACTCTCAGTAGTATTACATTCTGTTTGTGTTGTTGAATTGCTGCATGTATCCTTCCTGTATATATATATATATATATAGAGAGAGAGAGACAGAGATAGACTAATACTTTTCATGTTCAATCACTGATCTCATACAAACACTTTAGCATCATCTCTATATGCAATACTTTGTTTTGTTGGATGCTCCTTTCTTCCCTTCTGCTACTATGATGTATCTGATTAGCTTCAAGTATTTAAAATCTGTGAACTTTCCTGTTGCAGCTGTGGGAGTTATACCAAACTACTACTGCTTTTAGAAATAGTCTTTGTATTAGTTTCCTTCATAAACTTAACTGCTTTGCATAATAACTGGTTGTTTAAGAGCTCCCTCAATTGGTTACGTATTAACAATTGCTACTGGACAGTATGTCACTAAATGAGTTTTATTTTTGATCACTTAATCATGGAAACTTGAAGTTCCCATGATTAATGATGAGGTACACTCTGATCTGATGACAGATTGCATATTGCAGAGTAAGAATGAAATTAGATAAAAAGTTGTGAAAATAAAATTTATTTTATTTTAAACCTTTTGATACCAGCCAGCCTAAGAGCACCTCTGGTTCCATAATATAAACTTTGGGACAAATTAACACAAAATTATAATACAAACGACAGTTATTTTACTAAATTCTTTGTTATTTTCCAACAGAAATGTGGTTAACCAAATAATCTTAGTGTCAACAAAAGAAATGCTGGATTTTGCCAAGCAATTGTTGACATCCTTATTAAATGTAATATTGTGCATAAAATTTTCTTTAAAATTTGTGAGTATGCAATAGGTTTTTCTGTGGAGGTGATTTATGAAATAGCCTTTTTATGCTTATATATGAAAAAGGTTATTCACAAACATCCCAGTGGATGAGGGTCTGTTTAACTGTTCATCTAAGAGAAGGTAACTCTGTATGAATCCTACTGTTGATAATTACTGGGCTCATGGCACTTGTTGCACAAGTCCAATACAAATTTGAAGAATGAAAGAGTGGGATTGGCTCTGCACAAACCATGCCTACTATAATAATAAACCCTTGTTGCCTTGTAGGGGTAATTTATTGAGTGTTCAACAAAAGGCTTTGGAGGGGAACCCTTATAGAATATCTGGAGTGCGGGAGCCTAAGGCAGATGTGTATAGTTATACTTAAGCAATATCTAACATCTGCAGCTCTGTGGATGCTGCAAACATTGGCTTTCTTTTATGTTGTATTCATGAGAGGTGGTAAGTGTACTTGCTTCATAAAGCAGACCAAGCACAGCGGGGAGGATTCAAAAATAACCATATACAAGCATCTTGTTAACTTCAGAAGAGCAAGGTACTTCCATGATTTTTTTTCTACAAGAATGGCACAAATTAAAACTTTTTAAACCCCACCCCCCAAGAAACAGTTGGCACAAGGCTACAGCTTTACTTGAACTACTGGCAATGAAGTTCTCTGTGGAATTGGCTGATGATGGGTAACTTGAAGCCTGCATGTCTTACCTGTGGGTACTTATTTGCAAATGCTTGAGAGTAACACTGTCACTCCCACTAGTATTAGTCTGTGAAGGTCATGGAGAGAATTCCTTCTTTCATAGCAAACCAATAAAATAATTTAAGTCTTTTATTGCTGACTTCATCAAAGATTATTATAAAATCTGTAAATGTTGTATAGATTCCTATGTTTTGTTTCTGATGTTTCTTTTGGATTTATTTGGTCCTGAATCTAAAATTGCTCTTGGGTTTAAATATTTGGAAAACAGTTAACTCTGGAATAATAGGGTGATATGTATGTGTGGTAAGAAGCTTGTTTCCCAAACACATGGTCCTGGGTTCAGTCCCACTGTGGCACCTTGGGTAAGTGTCTTCTTCTATAACCTCAGGCCGACCAAAGCCTTGTGGATTTGGTGGATGGAAACTGAGAAGCCTGTCATGTGAGTGTATATATATATGTGTGTCTGTGTTTGTCCTCCCACTATCACTTGACAACCGATGTTGGTGTATTTAAGTCCCCCGAACTTAGCAGTTTGGCAAAAGATACTAATAGAATAAGTACTAGGCTTACAAAGAATAAGTCTTGGAGTTAATTTCTTCGACTAAAACCCTTCAAGGTGGTGCTCTAGCATGGCTACAGTCAAATGATTGAAATGTGTAAAAGAATATATATGTGTGTGTATATATATTAGTGATTTATTGTTCCCTGTGTGGAGTAACCATGTATCTTCACTATAGCAAAACACCTATGCTTGTCCTCTCATGCTTTAACCCTACAAACACCTGGTATAAAGCCACTTCTCTCCTCCATTTACCTGAGGAGGCTTTTCTTGTTTTGCTAGTTACTTGGCAGCCGCACTAGTGTGGGTGGCAAGAAAAAAGTCGCCCATCACACTGTACAGTGGTTTGCATTAGGAAGGACATCCAGTCATAAAAACCATGCCAAAGCTGACATTGGAGCACGATAGGGCTTGCTGAATCCAATCAAGCCATCCAACCCATGACAACATGGAAAATGAACATTAATTGATGATGATGGTGATAACTATGTCCCCAGCTGGCATCTGAGAGTAACTTTTCGGATCATTTCTGGTTTTCTTCAATAATTAGTGTACATTATTGTACGTTTACTTAGTGATTCTCTCATCAACACTTTCACGAGTATAGTGAAGTTTGTTTTACCGAGAAGGTCTAATAAGGCTGAAACATGTCTGGAGTTGTCTCCTGCACTTGCAAAAAGACCTAAAATATTATTAGTCAATGGCTAATATTGCTTTTCTGTCACTGCATAATTGTTTTGTAGTTAATATTTAATGCAAGGTGTATGAAAGCTAACACTAGTTTGTAATGCCATGTTGTAGAGTAATATGCATGTGTGTGTATATATATATATATATATATATATATATAATGTACAAGTGTTCACAATTGTAGTGAGTACATTTTTGATTTGCAGACACCTAACGAAAGATACCTGAAATGTTTATGTGTATATATTTATCTGTCTGTTTGTTCAATAACAAGAGTATAATTTTCAGCTATACTAGCAATATTTGCTTACCATATTAATTAATTCATCACCATGGTGTTAGTTACTGGTGACTTCCCAGACAATGCTGTCATATGACTCTACTTTATATCTTTTAGCAAATATGAGGCAACCTTCATTGACTTATGGAATGAGTGTGCAAGAAAAGTAAAAAAAAGATTTTAAAAATACTTATTGGTGCAGGCACAATTGTGTGCTTAAGAAAGTCTCGTTGCAACCAGGTGGTTTCAGGTTCATTCTCACTGCACGACACCTTGGGTAAGTGTTTTCTACTATAGTTCTGGGCCAACTAATGCCTTATGAGTGAATCTTGACAATGGAAATTGGAGTAGCCTGTCTCACTCTCTCAGTATATGTGTTTTTATATTTCCATAACTTAGCAATTCAGTAATAGAGATTGGTAAGTACCAAACTTTAAAATAATCACTGGATTCATTTCTTCAAGTAAATCCTTCAAGGCAGTGCCCCTAGCATGGCTGAAGTCCAATGAATGAAACTGGTAAAAGAAATATAAAAGGGATTGTACTTAAAAGCCAATGCTTGTTGTTAAGTGTGCTCAGTTTGTTGTCAAGTGTGGTTCTGGTATGAAAAGCTGTAAATTGCTGTATGTTTTGCATCATATGTTGGCATAGTGCTGTAGAGCATCTGCTAATGACACCTACAAGTTCTTCATGTTAACTTTACTTGACTTGCATATCTTTTTCTTGTTTCAATCATTAGACTGTGTTCATGCTGGAAAATTTTTTTAGTCAAATGAATCAACTCCAGTATTACTTTTGTTAATCCTGCTACTCTATTGGTCTCTTTTGTCGAACCACTAAGCTATGGGAATGTAAACACACCAACACTGGTTGTCAAACATGACAGGCTTTCAGTTTCTATCACAAGGCTTTGGTTGGCCCAATGCTATAGTAGTAGACTGAACCTGGAACTATGTAGTTAGAAAGCAAGCTTTTTACCACACATGAATCTATGTATTTTTGTTTTTTCCTTGGGCCCTAAGACTCATAAGGCCAGTTATCCTGTTTCCATGACATATAAGTGACTGAGATCACATTCCCTCTGAATCAAATGCCAGCATGTTTTAGATTCAAGGAAGGGAGCAAGTTGATTACATCGACCCCAGTATTTGACTGTTTACTTTATTGAATGAAAAACAGAGTTGACCTTGATGGTATTTGAACACGTAAAGAGCTTGGAAGAAATGTCATCAAGCATTTTGTCCCACATGCTTACAGTTCTGTCAGTTTACCACTTAATGTATAGTACATTAGTCAACAATTGTAAAAACATATGATGGCAGGGTGCAGATGTCTTCAGGCAATATATAATCAAGATTTTTAATATAAATGGCTTTCTGGCCCCCTACTAAATGAGTATTTATTAACAAAATTTGACCCACCTCACCTCAATTAGGATGACTTTGTTAGTACCCTTGCAAATAAAGTCAGTTTCCTTACAGTTACACATGCATACTTAAATCTGTATTTTCACAAACCCATACATTAAACGCATATGTTACTCTACTCATTCTTACATCAGGCATTAGGTTCCTGTAGAGTCCCATTCTTTTAACTGCACTTTACAATTAGGCACCATTTTTGTCAAACTCTTTGATCTGTGCAAGAATCTATGGAAATTTGCAATTGTGTCCCATCCTCATCTAACTTTCTGTAATTATCAATCTTATCTCCTTTATTTTTAACATCTCAAGATGATGCAAACTTTTGTATGACAAAAAAAGCCCCACTCACTTTATCACTTCTCTCCTTCTCCTCTCAGTGATGATCATCCTGTTTCTTTTGGGCCAGAACTTGCTTTTAAACCATCCACTAGTACCTTCCATCCATCCATTTTATCTTCCCACTATTTCTGGGAAGGTTGTAGGGTAGAGCCCTCAGGTACCTCCTCCAAAGGATCTTATTGGAAGCAACTGTCATTACACTTTCCAGCAGGATTCCCAGGAGTGATCAACTATGGAAATTATCAAACCATCACATTCTTGCAATTCTTTCCCATGATAGTCTAATCACATGTTTATAGTACTGGTGCTGTGGCATTTCATTGCAGAGATGTAGTGACTTGACCTTTCTATCATTGAAACCTTTGAACTACTTGCTATACTGTAAGAATCTTAACTAAGTTGCACACAGAATCTTTAAGAAGTGAGAGAAGAGTGGGAAAATGTGTCCATCAGACCACTACATTACAGTTCATTACCAACAAGGCTTTCTTCAATTCACATTCTCTTTCATCTCTGATATACCTCAGGATTTGGTTGTCTCCCACACTTTCTTCTGTACATTAAGTACCTGCTTGAGTTTTTTACATTCTGAGTTCACATACCGGCAAGGTCAGCTTTACCTTTCATCCTTTTGGGGATCAATAAAATATATGCCAGTTAAACAATTGGGGTTGATGTAACTGACTTACCCACTTCTCTGAAATTTCTGGCCTTGTGTCAAAGTTTGAAACCATTAATTACCTATTCACTATTATTTCTCGTACAAATAACTTAATATTTAGCACAAGTATAAACCACACACACACACACACACAATCCTGATCCCTCCTGCTATACATGCATTATTTCTAGAAACATGTTAAGAAATAAACTTCCAATGCTTGCATGAAAATCTTGTTTCTTTCAACATAAGTTTTTGTAGTTCAGCCTCTCTTGTCATGCAGAAGTCAATGACTCTTTCAGACATGTGAACCATTTAACATTCTCATGTAGAATCAATGAGACTGTGCATAACATGGATAGACCTTTGAATTCCATGTATGATTCATTCAGCAGACTTCCATACAGTTTCCATCAAGCTAAAATACACACATAAAGTTTGTAGAGTGAACCAGAGGCTGTGGCAAAGGATATTTTCCCAAGATGGTATACAATGGGCACAGGCTTGGCTGTGTGGCAGGAAGCTTGCTTCCCAACCACAGTCCTGGTCCCACTGTATGGCACTTTGGGCAAGTGTCTTCTACTATAACCTCAGGCCGACTAAAGCCTTGCGAGTGGATTTGGTAGATGGAAACTGAAAGAAGCCCGTCGTATATATATATATATAGTCAATCCAAACATAAACAAGCAAAAAAAACACGGAAAAATAACAACGTGAGGACGTGGAATAAGTACAGTGTCATTGGACGCTCAGGAAAGGAAAGAAAAGAAAGAGGATTTCATGTTTCAAGTGGAACTCCTCAGAAATATAGAAAAAGTCCAAAGAAGGGAAGACAGAAAGAAAATCGCCAACAATACACATGTGGTCACACACACACACATTATATATATATAGAAATCAAATTCGATGATAACATTGCATGACTGGCATCCATGCTAATGGAGCGCTAACAGCACCATCCGAGCATGATTATCACCAGGGCCGATGACTGACCCCCATGCCGGTGGCACGTAAAAAGCATCATTCGAGCTTGAGTGTTACCAGCGTCGCCTTACTGGCACTTGTGCCAGTGGTACATGGAAAACAACATTCAAGCAAGGGTGTTGTCAGTGCAGGTGACATGTAAAAACACCATTTGAGTGTGGCCATTGCCAGTACCGCCTGACTGGCCCTCGTGCCGGTGGCATGTAAAAGCACCCACTACACTTTCAGAGTGGTTGGCATTAGGAAAGCCATCCAGCTGTAGAAACTCTGCCAAATCAGATTGGAGCCATCTGGCACACCAGTCCCCAGTCAAACCGACCAACCCATGCCAGCATGGAAAGCAGACGTTAAATGATGATGATGATGATGTGTGTATCTGTTCTCCACCACTGCTTGACGAATGGCACAATTGTGTTTATGTCCCAATATTTTGGCAAAGAGGCCAATAGAATAAGTATCAGGCTTAAAAAGAAATAAGAACTAGGGTTGATTCATTCATTCAACTAAAAGTTCTTCAAGATGGTGCCCCAGCATGTCCACAGTCTCATGACTGAAACAAATAAAAAAAGGTAATTGGATTGTGACTATTCAAGCCATGCTGCATCCATTGTAACCTTCGAAATCTCCACAAATTTTGGATCTCAAAATCTTTAATGGCTTGGCATGGCAGCATTGCTAAAATAACATCCTGAAAAAAAATATTCTTCTTTGAGACTTGGAGATACCTTTTCTTCATTTAGTTGGTGACCCTCTACAAAGCTTAAATGTGACACTCACCAAAGTATTCTTCACATATGCAAGACAGCACTTCTGCTGCTAGACCACATTGAAAGAAATATTTGACTGCTAGTCAAAGAATTCATTCACCAACAAACCTCTGGTTCACATAAATATATTGTATTCCACTCTTTGTTAATCTGAGCTAACTATTTAACTTTACATCTCTGTCTAAACACATCAATTTCTCTTCTGCTGCTGCCCCTTTAACTCTTTTTGTTACCATATTTCTGTTAAAATAATTTAACCTACATCTTCCTCATTGTTTTAACATCCACTTTTCCGTGCTCACATGGGTTGGACAGAGTTTTTTGCAGCAGATTTCCTACAGTACGATGGCCTTCCTGTTTCTGACCCTCACTTGTTTCCACACAAACTTATATTTCTCCACAGCTAGAAATGAGTTTACAGAATACTGGAATGACACTGTTCATATGACAGTAATATTTATCTGCAACTATCATATTAAGTCAAAACAAAGACACATAGTTGGAAATGAACCAAACTGCTTGATGTCAATAATGCTTGTTTTGACATAGCATAAACAAGCATTAATTGACATGCAAACAGTTTTGTTCATTTCCAACTTTCTGTGAAAACATGTCTGCACAAAGAGAAATATTACCGTACTCAGAAACAGGATGGTGATCAGATGCAACATTCAACCATAGAAAATTATCCTCAGTAAATTCTGTTTGATCCATGCAAGAATGGAAAACTTACTACAACAATATGTATATGCATGGCTGTGTTGTTATAAGAAGTTTACTTTGCAACTACATTGTTTTGGGTTTAATTCTAACAAAAACTGTCACAACATTCTTTCTGTTACATAGTCCTGGCACTTGGCATATCTTTATCTTAGACATGACTCATACCTTCATCATCATCATTTTCCTTTTAACATCCACTTTTCCACACTTGCATGGATCAGATGGGATTTATTGAACTGGATTTTCTATGGATGGATGCTCTTCCTGTTACTAATTCTCACCTGTTTTCACAAAAGATTGAAGATGAAGGACACAGCTTGCTGGACAGTGACTATCACAACTAGCATGTCAAGACAAAGAAACAGTAAAACACAGGCACACATCTTTTATCTTTTACTTGTTCCAGCCATGCTGGGGCACCGCCCTGAAAAATATTTAGTTGAATGAACCGACCCTTGTACGTACTTTTTCTTTTAAGCTTGGTACTTATTCTATTGGTCGCTTTTGCTGAACCACTAAGTTATGGGGATGTAAATTTGCTCAAGGTGCCACACAGTGGGAATGGACCTGGAACCATGTAGTTGGGAAGAAAGCTTCTTGCCATACAGCATCCCCAATCCATTTACAGGGCTTTGCTTGGGCTGGGCTAGAGTAGAAGATATTAGCCTAAGGTGCCATGCAGTGGGGCTGAACCCAGAACCATGTGGTTGAGAAGCAAACTTACCAATACAGCCAGAGTGGAATTTGGTAAATAGCAACTGCATAGAATTCTGCCATACATAACCTAGTGGCTTGACAAACAAATATCAATAAAATAAGTATTGAGGATGTCACTTTTGACTAAACTAGGGGCTCACATGCAGTACATTGTAAGAGGTTTCTACATGCAATACAGATCTTAAAATATATATAATTTAGAAGTCTATACAAATCCCTTATTTAAATTTTTTTTTACTTGTTTCAATCAGAAACTGAAAGAAACCCTTCGAATATATATATATGTGTGTGTCTGTCCCCCCAACATCACTTGACAACTGATGCTGGTGTGTTTACATTCCCGTAATGTAGCAGTTCGGCAAAAGATACCGATAGAATAAGTACTAGGCTTACAAAGAATAAGTCTTGGGTCGATTTGTTCGACTAAAGGTGGTGCTCCAGCATGGCCGCAGTCAAATGACTGAAACAAGTAAAAGAATAAAAGAAAAGAATACATATACAACACTTTAGAATATCTTTAGAATGCAATTACAATATTTTAAAAACATTTTCTGTCCCAGGTGTCTTAGACAAATGTAAAAAGTGCACATAGTTGCAATATTACAACCTTCACTAGACCTAAACACTAAACAGCTGCAACATTACTATCTTCATTAGACTTTAACACTACTGGGATATGTAATGCTATTGCTGTGACCACCATCAGAATCAACAAGGTTACACCATGTCCAAACTGATATACAACATCCTATATGGTTTGTCATTACTTACTTACCCTTTGCACCCTATGGAGTATAGACCATCAACTTTTCTCCACTCTTCTTATTTGTGGTCTTCTTCTCCTATATCTTGTTGGTTTTGAATTGTCATCGCTACTTCTATAACTCTGCTTTTATCTAGGTAGGGGTGTTAGCCATGGGCAGACCCATTTTTGCATTTGGGAACAGGTGGTCTTTATAAACCTGGTATCCATCCTTTGACCTGTCCAACACAAGAGGCTCTATCAGAAGCTTACATTCTGCTGGCATAATTCCCAAGGTCACTGAGGCATACAAGGACTGGGCCTTGTTGTGGGTAGTTCATCATAGCATGTTAGAAATGATGTGTAATCCTCAGTTTGACAGAGGCACAGTATAACCAAGAATGGAGAACTGAGAAGTGTACCTACAGGTTTGGTAAAATACCTACAAGTTATAGGACTGCTTGGACAGGATTAGCTTAGGGCTACATGACAGCAACCAAACTACCCAATTTGTAGAACAGACAATAAAGCAACCCAGAACATGCTATAACACTATCACTACTAGCCAGTCAAAATACAACAGTATGCTATCTATCAATCCAACCTAACATCTACAACATACCATAATATTACTATACCATTATCTTTACCACTCAGTCCAGACACATCTACAAACCTATACCACAAATGTACTGTCACAAGACCCCTTATACTCAAGCCATAACATATATATGACACTATCACTTCTATTTAGCTCAGGTAAATCTACAACACTCCAGAAACATACTGCATTATTCCTGCTACTCAGTCTTAACACATCTTCATTTCAGTCCAGATGTATCTGCATCATTCTACAACATTTTAACTACAACATCTCTTGTTATGATGAAATCTGCTGATCTATAAAAACAGTTATGGCCCTTACATTAACGTTTGGTACTATAGCAGCAATGTTGAGCTACTAAACAATGTTCTCTATCTGGCTGGCTCCTGTCAAACTGTCCAACCCATGCCAGCATGGAAGATGGACGTTAAATGATGCTGATATATATTTGATTAATGAGAGAGATGGAAGATACAAGAATGTTTATTGAACACTACAGTTGTTTTGACTCCTCTATCACCTATTTCTCATGAGAGGGAAACTGAATATCTGGTTAAGGTGTATCCGTCAGTGTACAAGTGTCTCCTCAGGTGATTACAAGATGTATCTCATTAAATAACATCTATTCCACAAGATTTCTTCTTGCTATGTGTATACAAGAGCAGCAAATTAAGGGATACAGCTTCATTATTATAGAAGATCAACAACAAATATCAGATACAAAAAGAAACAAATACACATTCTGATACTTTTTATTAACTCGTATCTTACATCTCTCTCATTAATCAAATGCCCAATGAACACCGAGAAAGTGAATGTGCTACCAAGTTTATACCGTATGACTCATTAACTAATAATATATATATATATATATTTGTTTTGCAAGATTTTTGATGTGAAATCGTGTGTTGAAACAGATGTTGTTGTACTTGGGGATGGTCATATTGCCAGTTTAGCCAATAAAAACACACGCACTGTATATTTGGTGTTAATTTGCTTCAGCTTTATATTACATTAATCTTAATCTTATTTCGGCC
>NC_068996.1:27240501-27243034 GCF_001194135.2 Octopus bimaculoides | reverse complement strand
AAATAAGATTAAGATTAATGTAATATAAAGCTGAAGCAAATTAACACCAAATATACAGTGCGTGTGTTTTTATTGGCTAAACTGGCAATATGACCATCCCCAAGTACAACAACATATATATATATATATATATATATATATATATATATCTTTTAAATTGATTGGAACTTTGCTTATCTCAAGTTAATTAATTTAAGATATTAATCACTCAATCAAAATGAACAGAGTAATTAGATCTGATATTCTTAACAACTATTATTCCTGACATTAATCCTAACAAACTAGAATTTTTGTTACTACATATTAGACCTAGTCTTGTAAACATATAAAATGATGCAACATTTGAAAAACTTTTTCAAGCTATTTTAAAGCTTTATATAAAACCGATCAATGAATTGTATGAAAATATACTATCCAAATTCAAAAGCCCAATGAAAACATGAATTTCTATGATTTGTATTCGTTCATGATTGCAATTATAACCCTTTTGATACCAGCTCACCGCAGCTCCTATTCTAAAATTATCTAAAATAAACCATCTTACCTCAGAATTTCTTGTCAATTTAAGTTCCAAATACCAGCTTAATGATGATAAAGGTATTTTGCTAAATTCATCATTATTCTCAACCATTTTTTCCCTATGGACTTCTTCGATTCCTTATTTATTCTGATGGACTCTCATAGCCGTTCTATGTTTTTAAAAAATCCTATTATATTTTTTATAATTAAATATTATTAAGAATTGTATTAAAAAATTGTTCAAACATTTTGTATAGTAAGTTTATTGCACACAAATTTTAACACAATCTTACATAAACCCTGAAGGGTCATGTGGACCCCATTTAAGAACCACTGATCTAGAAAATAGTTGAAATTACACTTATGCTGGGTCCATAAATGGCAATAAAGCATAATTTCTACAAGAGTTCTAACTCACTGCAGATGTGAAAAATATCAAATTAAGCCAGACATACTGCTGGTCAAACTGAATATGTAAATAGTTGGGATGTGATTCAAGAAAATCTCAAAAATAGCCTGAAACCAGTTTGTTCTCATTGATATATCTATGTCTACATCCAGTCACCTTAACCCTCCTGTAGATCAATAAGAACTTGTTAATTGGTTGAGATTGTAGTAACGCCGTGCGCATGCGTAGTCTCACGCATGTGTGGAATTCAACAACCAAGCTTTCCCGCTTTGATCGATCTCTTTCTTGCTGGCCAGCGATTGAGCAAGGACGTGTCTAGCTGTCTCTCCATCTTTCGAACTCACGCTAGACAGCTCACATCAATATACCAACGTCCCAACAACTATGTTCTGACACACCGAAGACGTCTCAACAAACAAGATTAAAGATGTATATTTTCCACCTTGAATAAATGTTGTTTGTGTTGATAGTTTGGAGTTCAGCGTTCAAATTCTATTCTTAATTTAATATAGGAAAGTCAGGTGTACATCTAATGATGTTCTAACCCACTTTCCTATAAAGTGGTGACCCTCCGACGTGATTCGAACATGCAGCCCACTGATCTACAATAACAACTATTTCTATATAACTGATAACCAACATTCCTATAAAGTGGTGACCCCGACTAAGAAAAAACGCGGCCATGGATTCTGGACTACCAACCTATAAAGTGGTGACCCCGACTAAGAAACAAACGCGGCCATGGATTCTGGACTACCAACCTATAACTGGTGACCCCGACTAAAGAACAAATGCGGCCATGGAGATTGAACTACCAAGCAACGATGACCACCAACATCTCCAACCATAGTCAACACGACTTACTATGTACACCAAACTAAACCATCGCGGCAAATCTCTCTCTTCGATTCTGTTAGGTGACTTAGCTTCACCACGATAATAAACAGACAAGAATTACAGCCTGCGATACTTCCAATTGTGTACTCAAGAACTTGGTATAAAACTCTCACGTGTACTGACTTTCTATCTGCTGTAATATCTCACATACATATAGACGGCCTGTCTTTTATTATGTTCCTATATGTCGCATTCACACTCTCACATACACATACATCTTTATGCCATACTAAATATCTCTTGTTATTCATTTTATACGGTTGGGTTTATCATCTTCTATCGTCACATGCGAACAATTTCATCTTGGGTTAAAAATCTCATCAAGGTCGACGCTAATGGTCATACAGAGTTTGTCTGTCGACCGTCTGTAAAAGCGCACCTTTTCAAACACCATCATCACCAAGCAGCCTTTTCGCCACCAGCTTCATTCAACCAAGATTACCACCGCGATGACAACAACAACTACTACCAACTACGAGCATTTCCCCGACGTCGCCAACAGTTTCAACAGGACATCATTACCACCGTCAACATCATTACCACCACACATACAGAATAGCTATATTACAGTTCCTGCGCCGACATCTTCTCCATCAATGTACTGTCTACCACAATGTCATGCGCCAACAACCCCACCACCAGGGACACACCATATTGCATGTTTTTCTTTCATTCCTTCAATTTGTACATTGCATGCATGTATCACAC
>NC_068996.1:27233689-27240332 GCF_001194135.2 Octopus bimaculoides | reverse complement strand
CATGCGTAGTCTCACGCATGCGTGGAATTCAACAACCAAGCTTTCCCGCTTTGATCGATCTCTTTTTTGCTGGCCAGCGATTGAGCAAGGACGTGTCTAGCTGTCTCTCCATCTTTCGAAATCACGCTAGACAGCTCACATCAATATACCAACGTCCCAACAACCATGTTCTCACACACCGAAGACGTCTCAACAAACAAGATTAAAGATGTATATTTTCCACCTTGAATAAATGTTGTTTGTGTTGATAGTCTGGAGTTCAGCATTCCGTTCAATTCCTAATTTAATATAGGAAAGTCAGGTGTACATCTAATGATGTATAACCCACTTTCCTATAAGATGTTTAAATCTGTAAATTCTATTTTTAATAAATTATAATTTAAAATTTTCGTTTTTCATTTATAGCATAATATGACTTTTATAATTTCTTTCTAATTTTTGGCACAAAAACCGGCAAATTTGAAGAGGGGGTTGGGAGGAAGCTTTATTAGATCAACCCCAGTACTTGAGTGACATTTTATTGATCCTCAATGAATGAGTTGGTAGAAGTGTCACCAAGCATTTTGTCCACTGTGCTGATTCTGTTGGTTCTGCCTGTTCACTGTCTTAATAATAATAATGAGTTTTATAATTAATAACTAATGTAAGTTGAAAACTGAAATTATTTGGATTAAAACAAAACAAATAGGTTTAATATTTTCAATGTAAACAATAAATAATAATAAACAATGTATGATGTCTGTATACAGACAAGTAGTAACAGTTGAACAGCAGGAAATGTTAACATCTGAGCTATAAAAACAGTTATGTCCCTTGCACTATCATCTGGTAGCATGCCAAGAATTGTTGTTGTTGATAGGTATGTGTCTTTTAAATGTTATACATTTGGGACTCGCTTTATCACAAGATACCTAACCCATACAAACATATCTCCAATATTTCACAATACTACTACAACACCATCTTTACTGTACAATCCAGGCACATTCACAGCAAAGTCTTGTTTGTTGCTCTACCTACTAAAAATAACATCCAAATCTTCCTCAAATCACTTCTTACAATCTTTAAAATGGAAGTACATATTAGTTAATGTAGTTCTGCAAAGAGATGAGTTGGAATGCTTCCTGTCATAGGTCTGTTTCATAAAAACCAGCCTGTGTATAAACAAAGTAAAAGAACAAAACCAACATTATTATAACCATGATCTTAAGAATATAATCCATTCATTTCAGTCCAGACCCATACAACCCAAAACACTATTGTTAAGATGGCAGGGTATGATTTGAAGAAGGTTTGACTGCTGTTTCAAACAGATTGAGTGAGCATAAGGACACATTCACTGCAGTTCATATATTTAACACAATTAATTTACATTTTACCTTTTATTTGTTTCAGTCGTAGGACTGTGACCATGTTGGAGCACTAACTTCAAGGACTTTACTCAAACAAATCTACCTCAGGTTTTTTTGTTTTTTTTTTTGTCATGCCTGATACTTATTCTCTCTGTCTCTTTTGCTGAACAATGAAGTCATGGGGATGTAAAGAAACTAACACCCATTGTCAAGTGATAGGATATGTGTGACAAACACAGACACAAAGGCACACTTATATAAACACGCGCGCACGCGCATATATCATGGGCTTCCACACAGTTTCTATTTGCCAAATTCAATCACAAGGCATTGATTAGCCCAGAGCTATAGTAAAAGACACTTAGCCAAGGTGCCATAAACTGGAACTGACTGTTGATGTATTAAAAAAATATATCCACGAGGCAACATTAAAATATACAACTGACTAAATAGAAAAAATACCAAGGTTGTCTCATAAGAACTTACAGCTGTCCACTACATTATATGTTACAACCTCCTCTTTCTCATCAAATGTTTAAATCAGAATGCCTCTAAACTTCTGACTGTTTGATGGATCTTTGAGTTTCCATATGTGTGTGTGTGTGTATATATTATCGTGCGTTCCACACTGGCGAGGGGTCACATTTATTGAAAACTACAAACCAGAACTTAACATGAATATATAATGGAATTCACAAATAAAAAACAAACCAAGAAAAAGGAAAAGAATATTAGCTAAGAAATATTATATCCACTGATTATCCCTTTAGCTAAAAATATTATATTCACTGATTTGAGCTATACTCTCCACAAAACTGGATCATACCTGCTTCTATGCAAGATTAAATCAAAAACTTATAGTGATTTCATGACACTGAGTCATGATTAGCGAAGCAAAACTGGTCAACTCTGCACATATTGTAATGGATTAAATAATCTTTATCTACACAAAAAAGATTTCTGTGCTTTTTCACCTTAAATCATATTTTATATATAGCATAACCAGAGGTAGTGCATTACAATCATTTCATGCAACTCCATTTAATTGAACAATGCAATCATTACATCAATTTAAATGCAGAGCAATCTTCAGCTGCACAGACACAGAATTTTATCAAATTAAAACATATGGACACATTAGTATAATTATACCTAAAATCTCCAAGAAGTTAAGGAGATAGACAAAGAATATGCTCTCTTCATTCCAGCATAGAAGCTACTAAGGTATCAAGAAGATATAAATTGCTACAGACTTGATTATTTTATTTCTTTATTATTTTATAATTAGCCTTTATTTATTTATAAAATTAATCTAATTATTGTAACTCAATAATTCATACTTAGCTTATATAAAACTATACTGGCATATTCACTACTTATAAAAAAACTGCTTAGATTATAATTTTATTAATATATAATTAGCATGTTCTTTTACCTCAATACTCCTTTATTAATATCAGTATATACCAATTAATCAATATTCACAGATACCATCTGATGAGTTAGTATTTAAGTGTACAATATGTATAAATATTAAACTATTTCTGGATAATTTCTTTTCCTCCCTCTATTGTGGTAAAAGTTTGGTATATACTCAAAAGTATTAAAAAGTTTCTATCCTTTTCTTATGATATTCTTCTTAATAATCCTCTGAATAACCCTAAACCTTAACTGTATACAATATAGCAACATAGTTTAAGATATTTTAACTATAGTACTACATGATAAAACTCCCCCCTGTTTCATTATCAATGGTCTGCTAGTGGGTGACCCCCTTAATTGTCAGCTAACATCTTGTTTTAAGTTTTCCTTTACCAAACCTCATGATATTGCTTCTAATAAATCTTGATTTCTATGACTATACCAACTATGATTTCTGTCTGCTCCCTCAGCCCTACCCCTAACAGATACTTCTCCTTTGTTCTCTCAGCCTTAGATATACAAGGATTTGATAAAATAGTCTATAAATTAAAACTGACCCCGCCAAAAACAAAATCAGTGACAGGCAGAGTTTGTAACAATGTATATGTTCTTGATACCTTAGTAGCTTCTATGCTGGAGTGAAGACAGCATGTTCTTTGTCTATCTCTTTAACTTCTTGGATATTTCAGGTATAATTATACTAATGTGTCCATCTGTTTTAATTCAATTAAATTCTGTCTTTGTGCAGCTGAGGATTGCTCTGCATTCAAATTGATGTAATGATTGCATGAAACGATCGTACTGCATTACCTCTGGATATCCTTGTTGCTTATTTTGATTTTAATCACCTTATTTTGAAATTGTATGGATAATACCGTACTAAATTCTGGTGCCTCAACTTATGTACTTTATTCATCTGAATCTCTCTCTCTATATATATATCATCATCATCATCATCATCATTATTGTTTAACGTCCATTTTCCATATGCTATATGCTGGGATGGGTTGGACGGTTTGACTGGGGACTGGCAAGCCAGGAGGCTGCACCGGGCACCAATCTGACCTGGCAGTGTTTCTACAGTTGGATACCCTTCCTAACGCCAACCACTCCAAGAATGTAGTGGGTGCTTTTTACATTCCACCGGCATGGGAAGCCAGTCAGGCGGCACTGGCAATGACTCATGCATGCATGGTGCTTACTGCGTTCCAGTCAGGCGGCACTGGCATCAGCCACAACTACAATTTCCATTTGATTGTGATTTGATTTGATTTTGATTTTGATTTTTGATTTTACTTGACTCAATAGGTCTCCTCAAGCATGGAACAACACCCGATGATTCAAAGGTACTTTTTAATGGGCTGGTTATGCGACACTGGTATAGGCTATGGCTGTGATCTCACTTTACTTGCCAGGTCTTTTCAATTACAGCATATCTCCAGAGGTCTCAGTCTCTTGTCATTGCCTCTGTGAGGCCCAACGTTCACAGGTCATGCTTCACCACCTTATCCCATGTCTTCCTGGGTCTCCCTCTTCCATGGGTTCCTTCCACTGTTAGGGAGTGACACTTCTTCACACAGCTCTCCTCATCCGTACGCAGTACATGACCATACCAGTGCAGTTGTCTCTCTTGCACAACACATTTGATGTTTCATATGTCCAACATTTCTCTCAGGGTGCTTACACTCTGTCATGTGTGCACACTGACATTACACATCCAGTGGATCATACTAGCTTCATTTCTTTCAAGCCTACGCATGTCTTTAGCAGCCATGGCCCATGTTTCACTGCTGTGTAGCATAGCAGTTTGCACACATACATCATGCAATCTACCTTTCACTCTGGGCGAGAGGCCTTTGTCACCAGTATAGGTAGCTTTCTGAACTTTACCCAGGCTATTCTTATTCTAGTGGCAATGCTCTCCGAGCATCCCCCCCCCCCTATAGACTCGGTCACCTAGGTAGCAGAAGCTATCAACTACTTCTAGTTTCTCCCCTGGCTTGTGATGGAATCAGTTTTCTGAGCATCTGTGGTGTTTATTGCCCTTGTGCATCTGCTGCACATGAAAACTATCTTCCTTGTTAACCTTCCTTTGATGTTGCTGCACCTCTTATGTGTCCATAGCTTACACTGGATACATCTTATTGAGTTTCTACCTATACCTTTTCTACAGATCGAGCAGGGCCATCTACCTGAAGGGGGTTGTGTTTTGTTTACCTTCCTACTTACTAGGACTTTGGTTTTTGCAACATTGACTCCAAGGCCCTTCGATTCTAATCCTTGCTTCCATACCTGAAATTTCTACTCTAGTTCTGGTAGTGATTCTACTATGAGAGCAAGGCCATCAGCATAGAGGAGCTCCCAGGGGCATCCTGTCTTGAATTCCTCAGTTATTGTCTGGAGGACTATGATGAATAAGAGGGAGCTGAGGACTGATCCTTGGTAAACCCCTACTTCTACCTGGAATTCTTAACTATACTCGTTGCCGACCCTTACCTTACATTGCCCACCAGATAAGGGATCAGGAGACTCTGTCAAAGGTTTTCTCCAGGTCAACAAAAGCCAAGTATAAGGATTTATCTTTGGCTAGGTAGTTCTCCTGCAGTTGCTGTACCAGGAATATAGCATCAGTGGTGCTTCTACCTGGCATAAAACCAAACTGCATCCCATCTAAGCAGACTCTCTCCCTAATTAGTTGGGCTATGACCCTTTCTGTGACCCTCATCACCTGATCCAGCAGTTTGATACCCCTGTAGTTATTTCTATCTAAAGTATCACCTTTACCTTTGTAGCAGTTGACTATGGTACTGCTACACCAGTCATTGGGTATGACTCCATCATGAACCACCTGGTTTACAATACGGGTGACTAGGCTATAACCCACACTTCCAGATATTTTAAGCATCTCAGCAGTGATTCCTGATGGGCTGGGAGATTTTCCTGACTTCATATCCTTAATTGCTTTATCTACCAGGGTACTATCTATTCAAGCACCTGGACCGTCTACTGGGTCAACATTCATTCTCCACATACAGCAGTCTTTCATAATGGCTTCTCCAAGTCTCTTTCTTTTCCAAATCATTAAAAGCAAGTGCACCATCATCCATACAGAAATATTTATCTCCTATAACATCACAATTTTCTCTCACACACTGTCTTGCAATCCAAAACACCTCAGTTCTTTGGTTCTCACATCGTTGGACATTGGCAAACTTCTTTTCTGCTTCTCCCTTGGCTATGTATACCTGTCTCCCAGCCTCCCTTCTGGTTATCTAGTACAGTTCCTTGATACCCCCACTCCTCCCAAGCCTGTTTCTTTACTCTAATGGCCTTGTCTACTGTATTATTCCACCACCACATTACTCTAGATCTGGAAGGGACTTTGCACCATCTCCAGATTTGGTCTGTAGCACTCAGTAAGTTGTCCTGAAGGAATTTCCAGTTACCCTCTATGTCCCCAGTCTGTAGCTCCCCTTCCTTTCCATCAAATTTCTCAGTGAGGATGTCCCTAAATCTCTGACCATGTGAAGGGTTTTTTAGCTTCCAAATCCTTTTCTGGACTGATCTACTTCGTGGCATCCTTCTGGCCTCGAGTCTAAAGTCTCTAATAACTAGTCTATGCTGGTGGGTACATTCTTGACCAGGGAGGGTCTTTGTATCTATATCATCATCATCATCATCGTTTAACGTCCGCATTCCATGCTAGCATGGGTTGGACGATTTGACTGAGGACTGGTGAAACCAGATGGCTACACCAGGCTCCAATCTGATTTGGCAGAGTTTCTACAGCTGGATGCCCTTCCTAACGCCAACCACTCAGAGAGTGTAGTGGGTGCTTTTACGTGCCACCAGCACGAAGGCCAGTCAGG
>NC_068996.1:27210795-27233679 GCF_001194135.2 Octopus bimaculoides | reverse complement strand
ATTTGGCAGAGTTTCTACAGCTGGATGCCCTTCCTAACGCCAACCACTCAGAGAGTGTAGTGGGTGCTTTTACGTGCCACCAGCACGAAGGCCAGTCAGGCAGTACTGGCAACGGCCATGCTCAAAATGGTGTATTTTATGTACCACCCGCACAAGAGCCAGTCCAGGGGCACTGGCAACGATCTCGCTCGAAAATCCTTACACACGTGACTCATCTAAGAGTTCATGAGTCAGGGAAAAGATCCACTTGTATATCTATCAAGAGAGTGGGCATATTACCCTTGCATTTCTCCAGGATCTTCCAAAGTGGAAGATCTTGGAGAAATGCAAACCATATTTCAATAGCAACAGGAAGTGCAGGTTGTGCCTGGTTGAGAAGAGAGCAATTTTAAAGAGTTCCCAACATCCAGATAAAGTATACTAAGATAAAGTATACTAGATATGAATGCTATTTTAATAGAAGACCACAGAGGCCTGTTCTTTTGCTAGGCAGCAGAGAATTAATAGGGAAATCCAAAATCTCAAAGGTCTGAGGAGTTGACAAAATTATAGATATGCACACACAACATTTAGGTCAACTCCACTGATCCTGCCAACTATTATCCCATTTCACTGACTTTCAACATCTCAAAGATAATGGAAATAATCATAAAGAAGCTTCTTTATCACCCTGAATCTCGCTCTCCCTCTTTAATGATCAGTAGTATGGATTTTGTAAAGTCAAATCTACTGACGACCTACTCTTCTACGTCATTCATTATTGAGCTCTCTTTCCTGAGAAGATTGGTGAAAACAGTGTAGTTTCTCTCAACACCAGTATAGTTTTTAACCATGTGTAATGTCTTCTGGTAAAACAGTCCACCTATGGGCTCCATTCAATAGTAATGCCTCCTGTCCTCCACTAAAGATGAATAGCACACAACTAGAACCCACATGATTGCTTAAAATGCTCGACCTTACCTTCATCAGAATTTCCCACAATAAATGCACATCTTCAGTATAGCAAAAACTGCAACCTAAAAGTTGGTCTTTCTCTTCATGGTCAGAAAATACTTGACTCTAATTTATAACTACAAGCCTCCTACAAAACTCATATGAGTCAGACAATGGAAAATTTCTCCTACATCTGAGACTGCTGTTGCTATATACATGGACATCCTACACTGCATCCCAAGAAGGCTATCTGATTTATTGGCAGAAAGTCACTCATGAACACACTCCCACCCCTGCCTTACAGATTGTGTTCCTCTCTTCTATCTTATGTCCTATTACTTTAGTGATGTTTACTCCACAGCCCAGGTTCATCTTGTTCCATGTTCAGTTACGTCTTCCTGTAACACACTCATTTCTCCTCTCATCAACCAGGCACTCACACTAACCAATACATTTAGAATTCAGCTTTCTGGAATTCCCCACCTACACATTTTCCTGTAGCCACCAATTGGAATATTAAGTGCATTGATTTCATTGTATCAGACGGCTTGTGAAAGCCATGTGCATAGCCCTAAAGAAAAATTCCAGAGGGTGACAAGTTCAAAGGATGCTATGCCTGATCACTTAGAATAATAATTCAAAGTTAAGTCTGAGAGTGAATAAAATATTTAATCCATAACCATTACTTCGACAAAATATATTTTGTTGTAGAAGAGAAAGAAAAGAGAAAATAGGAAAGCTTCTGACAATGTGGAATGTTTCACAAAACCTTTATAGTTCAGGTGCAAAGGCCCATCCTCAGAAGAAAAACAGCCTGAGACTGAGGCCAATGTAATCACATCATCATTATCGTTTAACGTCCATCTTCCATGCATGCATGGGTAGGACGGTTGACAGGAGCCAACTAGGTAGAAGACTGTATCTGTTTTGGCAGGGTTTTTACAGCTGGATGCCCTTCCTAACACCATCCACTCCGCAGAGTTTTTACGTGGCACTAGCACAGGCGAGGTTAGTTTTGGCTTGATTTTTACAACTGAATGCCTTTCCAAAATGCCGACCACTTTACAGTGTGGATTGGACGTTTTTTACATGGCACCAGCCCTGGCAGGGTCACCATGTAACTTGCAAGACAAGGAATTTTGAGGCAGGGGCATTTGAAGAGAGGAACTTGTGTCAGATGATGAAAAGTTAGAGTGTGACACAGAGACAGAGAAGCAAAAACAGGTGTCTTGGTATACTGGAGGGGTCATTGGAGGAGGTGATCCGGTGTCAAATGATGGAAAGTTAGAGCATGACAGAGAAATAGAGAGGCAGAAACAGGTCCCTTGCTATAGAGGAAGTGTGAGAGAAAGAGAGAGAGAGAGAGCGAGAGAGAAAGAGAGAGAGAGAGAGAAAAGAGAGAGAGAGGGAGAGAGAGATACAAGAAAGAGGACAGAAATAGGTATGTTGATGTAAAGGAGACACCTGGTTACCTAGTCAGAGGGAAAAGCAAGAAGGAGAGAGAGAGTGATTAAGAATGAGGACAGAAACAGGTATGCTGCTGTAAAGGAGATACATGGATAGCCAGCCAGAGGGAAGAGCAAGGAAAAGAGAGAGAGAGAGTGGGAAACAGCAAAAGTGCAAGAGAGAGCAGGAGAGAGATAGTAAAGTGCCAGGGTATATTCACAAATAATAAGGACCAGAGCATAGATGTGATGGTAGAGTAATGAAGAGAGAAGTATAGAAGTCATAATATACGCAGTCAGGCATTGCCAAGAAGGTGCAAGTAAGGAGTGGGGATTGCAGTAACTGGTGAAGACTTGGGTATAAAAATGGGGTGGGGGAAAGCAGCAATACAGTGAGCAGGGCAGTGAGGGCAGGAAAGCGGATTGGAAGATAATCATAGTTTATGAAGAGGAAATGTGAAGAAGAGAATGATGCAGTTTAGAAGAAGAGGTGTAGTTCAGTTTCCTGGGGTAGGGTGTGTGAAAAGTTTGTTGTTACATGTGAGTGGGACACAATGCTTCTAGCACTCAGTTTTGTTGACGTAGGTGGGTCTTCTCTAGAACCTCATATCACCAAACATCTTGGTTCATTGTCATTTCCTCTGTGAGCACTAACATCCTAAGATTGGTCCTTACCACTTCATCCCATGTCTTCATGGGTCTTCCACAAGTACTGTCAACTTTCAATGACAGGTACTTCTGTACACAACTCTTTACCCACACGCATCATGTCCAAACCAACACATTCTTCTCTCCTGCATATCGCATTTAATTCCTCTTATGCCTAACTTTTCTCTCAACACAGTTACGCTTTGTCAGTCATACACACTGATGTTGCAAATCCAACAGAGTATACTACCTTCATTCCTCTTCAGTCTACGCATGTCCTCCCATTCAGAGCCCATGTCTCACTGCCATGTAACACAGCCATTTTCACACAAACATCATACAATCTATCTTTCACAGAGAGAGTCCTTTTGTTGTCAACAGAAGTAGTTGCTCTCTGAACTTCCTCCATCGCATGTTTTTAATAATATATATATGTTTGTATAAAACATAAATCCGGAGAAGAAGCACACACTAAGACATAGAGCAGATTATATTTAAATGGGGAAAGCCGGTTTATGGGATTGCTGTGGGCTTCCTGTCCATAAAGGGTTTAGCTTTATGGACGGGAACCCCATGGTAATCCCATAAACCGGCCTTCCCTATTAAATATATATATATATTTGATATATATGTGTGTGTGTGTGTGTGTGTGTATGTATGTATTTATGTGTGGGTGTCCCCAATCCTGACACCATAAGATAGTTGTAAATGAGTGTTGAAATCAAACAAGTGGTGTCGTTTGTGTCACATCTTTCATGAAGAACATGTCTTAGCCATGGGGATGTAAGAACGACCGTGCGAACTCAAAAGGAGAAATGGTGACAAATGGAAAAACAGGGCTCCTTTCTTAAACGTGTCACACGGTCGAACACAAAAATATATCAAATGATATATAAATGTTATACTTCGATAACATAGAGAATTCGTAAATGCCAGTAATGAAGACGATAGAACATAACCGATAAGGATGAATAACAGTAATATTTATTGTAGCATTAAAATGTATGTCTGCGTGTGAGTGTGAATGCGACATAATGAAAACAATAAAAGACAGGCCGTCATGTAAAGAAGAGAGTGTGTGTAAGTGATACATGTATGTGGGTACGAGAGATACAGTATTGAATATAAGTCAGCAACACGTATAAGGATTTAAGGTACCAGTTCTTAGAGTACACAGTGGTAAGTGTCTGTATAAGAAGTTAAGGCATGTGTGGCAGAGCGATCACTAGTTGTGATGTTAGGGCTTCCATGCCAAGCCGGGTTCTTGAGTACAGACGTTCTTCGCAGGTTAGGTTCTTGTCTATTATTTATCGTGGTGAAGATGAATCACACAAACAGAATCGAAGAGAAGTGCCACAGTAGTTTGGTTAGCTTGTGTATGTAGAAGTCATGTTGATGCTGTTGGGGACGCTGGTGGTAGTCGTAGATTCGTGTTGACGCTGGTAGTTGTAGTTGTACGAAGCTGTTGATGTTGTCGCTGGAACTGCTGCTGCTGCTCTGTGTGGTACACGGAACAGGTCTCTAAGAGATCTGAACCGCGACGAATTTGCCGGGTATAATTTAGTCTATTTATAACAAAATAGGGGCTCCAGAGAGGCATTAGAAAAACACTATCACGTGACCTTATTAGGGGCTACGGTTGGTCAGTTTGCGTTCTGGCGGGAATGGTACGAAGCAGTTGCCGCTTCAAATAATAGTTAGTCACGTGATGGATACAGT
Source organism: Octopus bimaculoides (assembly GCF_001194135.2). Classification (NCBI taxonomy): domain Eukaryota; kingdom Metazoa; phylum Mollusca; class Cephalopoda; order Octopoda; family Octopodidae; genus Octopus; species Octopus bimaculoides. Next base: position 27,228,934 of record NC_068996.1, on the reverse strand, counting down.
AGGCTGCTCTCTACTACGCCCGAACTTGATTATATTTATAACAGCGAGAGAAGATGGTTTGTTTGTACATAATGGCGATAGGTAGTTTCACTACAGGGAAATATTGCCTTGCTTGAGGGTTCATAATAGGAAAAGCATCCAACACCAGAACATTTATCTCAATGAATTCTGTCTAACCCATGCATGCATGGAAAAGTGGATGTTGAAATGCTGAAGATGATGAATACTAGTCATTGAGCTACTGTTGTCTTCCTCACTGTGTAATTATTTTTAAGTAGGTATTAAATGTTCACTACATTGACAAAGCCAACTCTAACTTAGCTGATGGTTTTTCATGCAAATGGCGTCCCTGAGTATTCAACCTAGGTCCCTTTATTTTTATTTTTAAATAGCTAATTTTTCTCACCTACTGAGGTAGTATTTTTGTAGTACATTAATCAATGAGTCTTTCTTCAGTTCTTTATCAAATATGGTGAGGTCTAAGCTTTGTTGAAGAGGTTTAATAAGACTGGATCAGAACTGCAGCTGTTTACTGTGTTTACTGAAATGATAAAAATACTAATAGTCATCGAGCTAATGTTATGTTTAACACTCTTTGAATATGTATTTTGATATGAGCTGACTGATTATTTAAAAAACATTTCTTTCCCCGGCTACTAAAAACAATTAGGTCATGATGGCCTATATATGGGGATTAAAATTGTAAGACTTCTACTAGTGGTTTAATATTCACCAAGCTCGTCAGACTCACCCTATTTGAACAAAAATGTCCTAAGGAGGTGAGTGAAATTCCTAGTTTTGTGTAGATAGCGAAGTGTAACAGCCTTGTCAACAAAGAAAAATTCAAATTAATTTTTATTAGCATAAAATCTTAAATATTATAAGAAAAATGAGATAAATCACTACCACTGTTAAATTATTTCTGTAATATCATTGCAATTTAACTATAGAAAATGGAATTTTTTTTCATCGGACAAACAAGAAAATTTCAAAGTTTGGAACCTATTCTATCAGTTACTTTTGCCAAATCACTAAGTTATTGGGTTATAAACAAAGACCAGACACACATACATGAATGCAGTGGGACTGAACCCTAAAATATGTAGTTGGAATCAAGGTACTAACCACACAGCCAAACCTGAGCCTTTCAGTTAGGCAGGCATTAGCATGGATCAGAAAATAATTTGTTTGCTGATTTCTATAAACATGAGCTATAATTCTTGTTTAGATTCATTGATCTGGGGGTAGCTCTGGTTGAAGTGACAAAAAAACTAGGTTGAAAGATTGTGGTATGACAAAAGTCCCATTAACACTAATAAATCAAATCTGTTCTGAACACACATTCGTCTGAAAAAGGAAAGTGTTCTCCAAAGATAAAATACAACAACAGTCAGCAAATTCACATTTTAATTTACCAGAACATATTAATGAATATGTATATCTTGTTTCTTATTCTCACTGTTCCCCATGTATATGATAAATTACTAATAATAATTAAAAAAATTGCAGTTTGTGACTTAATGGTGCTTTGTGTGGCTGTGAGGTAAGAAGCTTGCTTTAAACAACATGGCTCAATCCCACTGCATGGCACTTTGGGCAAATGTCTTCTAACATAAGCCCCAGGCTGATCAAAGCTTTATGAGTGGATTTGGTAGATGGAAACTGTAAGAAGCCTGGCATATATATATATATATATATATATAACATACTGATCTGTGATAGAAAATTAAATAAAAAAAGTACAGGAGTGGCTGTGTGGTAGGTAGCTTGCTTACCAACCACATGGCTCCGGGTTCATTCCCACTGAGTGGCACCTTGGGTAAGTGTCTTCTACTATAGCCTCGGGCCGACCAAAACCTTGTGAGTGGATTTGGTAGACGGAAACTGAAAGAAGCCTGTCGTATATATATATATATATATATATATATATATATATATATATATATATATATATATATATGTGTGTGTGTGTGTGTGTGTGTGTATGTTTGTGTGTCTGTGTTTGTCCCCCCACCATCGCTTGACAAGCGATGGTGGTGTGTTTAGGTCCCCGTAACTTAGCGGTTCGGCAAAAGAGACCGATAGAATAAGTACTAGGCATCCAAAGAATAAGTCCCGGGGTCGATTTGCTTGACTAAAGGCGGTGCTCCAGCATGGCCGCAGTCAAATGACTGAAACAAGTAAAAGAGTAAAAATAGTAAAGAGTATATATGTATGTATCATCATCATTTAACATCTGTTGTCCATGCTGGCATGGTTTGGACGTTTTCACTTGGCTGACACGCTAGAAGGGTGCATCAGATTCCAGCCTGATTTGGTTTGGTTTTCTACAGCTGGGTGCCCTTCCAAACACCAACCACTCTAAGAGTGTAATGGGTGCTTTTACATGATACCGACATGGGTGCCATTTGCATGACACCGGGGTGCGTTTATGTGCCAATTTGCGTGACACCAGTATCTGCCAAGACTGTGATTTTGCTCAGCTTGATGGGGCTTCTCAAGCATGACACAATGCCAAAGGTCTCAGTCATTGCCTCCATGAGGCCCAACACTCAAAAGGAACTCAGCCACTTTACCTCCGTGAGGCCCAACGCTTGAAAGGAACTCAGCCACTTTGCCTCCATGAGGTCCAACGTTCAAAAGATGTTCTCTACGTGGGTGCACTTGGCTTGATGGGTTCTCTAAAGCACAGCACATCATCAAAGGTCTTGGTCACCAGTCATTGCCTCAGTGAGGCTCAAATTTCAAAGGTCATGCTTCACCACGTCTTCCTGGGTCTACCTCTACCACAGGTTTCCTCCACAGTTAGAGATTGGCACTTCTTTACACAGCTGTCCTCATCCATACACATCACATACCAGTACAGTCATCTCTCTTGCACACCACATCTGATTCCTCTTATGCCTAACTTTTCTCTCAAGATGCTTACACTCTGTTGAACATGCACATTTAGTGAAGCATACTGGTTTCATTTTCTTTCAAGTCTACGCATGTCCTCAGCTGTCATAGCCCATGTTTCACTACCATGCTGCATAGCTGTTCGCACACAGGCATCAAACAATCTACCTTTCACTTTGAGAGAGGCCCTTTGTTGCCAGGAGTGGTAGGAGCTCTCTGAACTTTACCCAGCCTAATCTTATTCTCACAGCTATGCTCTCAGAGCATCCACCTCCAGTACTAACTTGGTCATGGAAGCTATCTACTACCTCTAGTTTGTCCCATTGGTGGTTTATTTTCTGCACATTTTCAACATTTATTGTACCTGTGCACCTTTCATATACAAAAGAATCTGTCAAGCCAAGTACACCCGTGCTGGTGGCATGTAAAGAACATCTTTTGAACGTTGAGCCTCACGGAGGCAAAGTGGCTGAATTCCTCTTGAATGTTGGGCCTCACAGAGGCAAGGTGGCTGAGTTCCTTTCGAGTGTTGGGCCTCACGGAGGCAATGACCAAGACCTTTGGCATTATGTTGTGTTTGAGAAGACTCATCAAGCCAAGCAAAATTGCAGTTGTGACAGATACCAGTGTCATGCATATTGACACCCGTACCAGTGGCACGTAAAAGTACCCATTACAACCTCAGAGTTGTTGGCTTATAAAACACCTTCCACACTGCAACTGTTTTTGTTTCAGCACTCGATCTCAGATCAGATCACTTGCTATGCAAGTACATCTCCGTAATATATATATATTTCATTGTCATTTAATGTCTGTTTTTCATGCTGGCTGGGGTTGGAGGGTTTGACAGAAGCTGACCAGCTGAAGAGCTGCCCAGGCTCCGTGTCTCTTGGCATGGTTTCTATGGCTGGATACCCTTCCTAATGCCAATCACTTTACAGACTGGGTGACTTTATGCAGCACTGGTACAAGTGTGTTTGTGTGGCACCAGTATGGGTACTTTTTACATGGCACCAGCAACCACAAGCCTGCAAGGTTAGGAATGTAGTGGGATTGAACCTAGAACAATGTAGTTGGGAAGCAAACTCCTTACCACACAGCCATACCTGTGCCTAAGAATATACATATATGTGTGTGTTTGTCCCACACCACTGTTGGTTTGTCAACAGCCCTGTAACTTAGCTGATTGAAAAGGAGATGGGTAGAATGAGTACAAAACTTTAAAATTTTGAAAAAAATAATTACTGAGGTTGATTCACTTGAGTAAAGCCTTTCAAGTCGGTGCCCCAGGATGGTTGCAGTCCAATGATTGAAACAAGTAAAAGATAAAAGGTAATGGGTTTACACTACTAAACAAAGATCTGAAGATTAGGCTATTCCACTTTGGCTTTTGAAACTTCTGGTACTTATTTTATCAGTCTTTTTAGCCAAACCACTAAGTTACAGGGACAGAAACACAACAACGCCAGTTGTCAAGTGTTGGTGAGGGACAAACACACCACATTGAGCTTCTTATGGTTTCTGTCTACCAAATCCACTCACAAGGTTTTGGTTGGCTTGAGGCTATAGTAGAAGACACTTGCCCAAGATGTCACACAGTGGGACTGAACCTGGAACCACGTGGTTGGGAAGTAAGCGTCTTACCACATGCTTATAAATGATTTGTATACCTTTTTATCTTCTTTTCAATGATTTGTTTCAATCATTGAACAGCAACCATACTAGGAAACTGCCTTGCAATGTTTAGTCAAACAAATCAATCCCAGCGCTTATATTTTTTAAGCCGGGGATTTATTCTATTGGTCTTTTGGGGATGTAAATAAACCAACGCTAGTTGAGAAGCAGAGGTGAGAGACACAACACAACACACACATGCATAAGACAATCTTCTTTCGGTTTTGTCTACCAGATCCACTCACAAGGTTTTGGTTGGCCTGGAGCTATATTAGAAGACACTTACCCAAAGTGCTACATAGCAGGTGTGAACCCAATTCATTCAATGTTGGTTTTGTTGAGACTGTTGATACCTCTCACTTACAATGCATTCTTTACATTTTATCAGAGAAAAAAACTTTTACTCTGTGTCATCTAGGATGCCTCTAAGTAGCTCCTTGACTTGATAGAAATAGTAACTGTTGGCGAAATTCTTTGCACAACAAAATTGGATCAATTTGTAATCAATTTTATTTATAGGGGAAGGTCACTGTCTATGACCTTTCCCAAGACGGATAAGAATAATACATTTAATATTCTTCAAGGTCAGTGGTTCAGTTAAAAAAAATCATAGTTCAGACACAGAGTTCCAGAGTGATATAATGGGGAAGGGAAGTATTAAGAGTGTCTACTAAAGCTTTAAGGGTATCTACTTTGGCTTTAACATAACCTATCCAACATAGACAAAGTTTCATTTAAGTATGCTGTTCATTGTGTATACCTGGAAAGCTAAGTGTCCTTTATTTTTTTCATTTCATATTAATTGAAATGCATGAAGAATTTTCACTTTTCTCTCTCTCCCTCTTTTAACTAAGCATATAGTGTTAGCCTGTATTAAATCTAAGAGCATTCTTTGTGCAATAAATGACCGGTTTTGCACTCTTCTTCATCAACAAGCTGCAAAATGTCTACCTGCTGGACATATATCTGACTGTTTGGCCCAGTTACCTTTAAGCTGACCAGGACAAGCTCCTTTGGTAGGTAAATATTTTTCTGTCTCCATTCTTGATACAGCCTCATTTCCATCACTTCAGATACCACTGTAAGCTCTCTTCCACTAACTGTTGTACAAACTTAAACATTTTACTTCAGTTAGCACTAATCTGACACTTCCATCAAGAGACATGGCTTCTCAACCATAGTAATATCAACCCATCTTTGTAGTTAAGTATTCTTAAGTAACTCAACAATATACAAAGATGGTATTGCTATAATCACACAGAGCACACATGAACTCAACAAACTGCAGTAAATTCAACCCATCTATGGTGGTAGTAATCCTTGATAAAATACTGAGAGGGAAGGACCCTTCAGTGCTGGTGAAGACAACTTCTTTTGTGTGCTAATAGCACAATAACATACATCATGCTATGCTATAAAGTGGCTGGCAATAACAAGGGTATGCAGCCATAAAAACCATGCCACCTAAAAAACAAAGATTGATAGTTTTCTTTGTTATATGTAATCAAATGAAGTACTATTTCATGTCATAAGATACTTTACTAGAATAGCACTTTCTAACTCATGCTAGAATAGAAAAGTGACAAAGAATGTGGATGGGGTGATGGGCTTACTTTTCAGAACATATCTTTGATATTTATAGTTAAGCATAGGCATGGTTATGTAGGTATGCATTTTACAACACAACCCATTTAGGAAGGCATTAAATCTTAATAAAAACTAATACAGAGAGAAAGGAGAACTCTTCAGTGCTGGTGAGACAATAAAATACATCTTGTTATGCCATACCCATGATGATGTAACTGTGAAGGCTGAACTGACTATTTTTATACAAATATCTAATTTACTGAATCACCCATTCATAGCAGTGATTTTTCTTATTGCTTTACATCCATTTAACCGTGATCTCATAGGTGAGGTGGTTTACTTGTGGAAGTAAATATCTTTAACAGTAGATGGTGCCCCTAACTTCTTCCACTAAACAGACATCTATGCAGTAGCAAACAAGTAATTATTTGTCAGTCAGGAAAACTGGAGAAACCAGAGTTAGGTATCTAGTTAAAGAATACAGCAAGCACTGATATCAATTGACAAGATCTGAACATAGAACTATGTGATCAATAGTCAAACACCTTAACATTACAGCTAATTCTGCTTCAATATGTGTGTGTGTATGTATGTGTGAAGCAACAAAAAACTTCCCAAATATTTTGGGCAAAAATAAAAATATAAAATAAAAAAGACTACCAAGTTAAAAAGGTAACATGGAATGATGAACAAAACTGTTCATTAATGTATTTATTATACCAAAACAATTCCAGTCAGTCCAATAACCAAGAGGGGAATTATTTCCATCCATTTACAGAAAACCCCTTCAACTTGAAATTCAAGCACAACTAATCTAGCAATGCAAAGAAACAATTTGCTCACTGTATTAAAGGAAATTATTCTTCTTCCCATACATCACCATATTGGTTTTTAGATTTAACTGAAAGCAAAACAAATATAAATAAATAATTAAGAATGTTGTGACAACGATGTTAGTGGTTGATTAATGCATAAAAAGATGTTTTATAGTGTTTAAATTTATCTTTATTACATTCTGAATTGCACACACACAAAGAAAAAATCTGCATAGATAAACTTTAATCTTTAGAATATAAAATAAATACCAATATTATATTAGTATTGTTTCAGTAGTTTTGTTCAACAGCACTATAAACTTGGTACCACACAAATCAAAAACACACATCAAACACTGTGTTTTTTCTATTCATCAACAATATATAACTAAAAGTAGAATCGAACCCCTATGTTTGATGGTACCCCAAGCAAGCAAAGTTCAGGTACCCTTACAAGTATAATTTTTTTTTAAATTTTCAAAAGTAAATCATGTAAATGTAGGAATTAAAGTATTTATTACAACTTTTATTACAAAAAGCAATAAAGTTTTAATTTCATTTATTATTTTCTCCTCTTTATGTCTAAGATCTCAAATTGATAATCTGTTGCTATCCATCGCTGCCTCTGATTAAAGACTTCACAAACTAGAGTTTCTAATAGTCTCATTCTCCACTCTAAGCAATGTGAAGTTTAAGCAAGCGGAGTTATCTACCTTCTCTCTACAGACTAATATTGATTTAAAATTTTGGCACAAAGCCAGCAATTTCAGGGGAAGAGTAAATCAATCACATCGACCCGAGTGCTCAGCTGGTACTTATTTTATTGAATCTGAAAGGATGAAAGGCAAAGTTGACCTGGGAGAATTTGAACTCAGAATGTGAAGATGGACGAAATGCTAAGCATTTTGCCTGGTGTGCTAGTAATTCTACCAATTTGCCACCTTAATACTGGCTGTAATATTGTGAAGTTTGAACAGCAACCCAGGGCTTTAATATCATTACTGTGCATCTTGTGCGTATGAGAAGAGGCAGTACTAATAACCCTTTTTTAAGTGTTGTAGATGGGTACCTGGGTGTGCTTGATATAAGAAGAAAAAAGAAAAAAAATTATGTGTGTAAATTAGTATTAGTCACATAATGGATCCAATCTAAAGATACAGGCATAAATGTGTGGTTTAAAAGTTTACCATCCAAGTATGTAGTTATGAGTTCAATTCCACTACATAGTGGCACTTTGGCAAGGGTTTATTTAGTTCCATACTTCTCACATGTTGGATAGTGCTACTCCTGCACAGAAAGATAAGATGGACTGCATCCAGTGAAGCACTACCAGACAGACTGGAATAAAATCACTCATAGTTTTGCTCTAACCTCTAGCCCAGAGGTGTGCTGTCTCCTCTTTCTGCTTTTTCTACCATTACTAAATGGCTTATGCAAACTCCACTCAAGCCATTCACTTCTCTCATCACTCTTGTTGTCTTGACCCTCCACCTGCATTAATCACTATAACCCCCCCCCCCCGCCAGATTTCCCTCTGGAATTCACTTCCTGCAGGTGTTGACTTGTAAAGGTTTCAAGAGGAACATTAATGGCATCAATCTCACTGTTTCTAGCAGTCTATGGATACTGCTTCATCTTCCAGACCCAGTACTAAAACAAAGTTTGATTATTAGGTTGGTTAAAGCCTTGTGAGTAAAACTACCATTGGTTTCCCATTTACAGATTAAACTTTACAAGAAGACCAACTTGCAGCAGATATTACTCTAAACAAGATTCAATTACGCTAATATGAAACTGAACTAGTACTGAGTCCAAAAAATATTCTGTGAGAGCTTAAACTATCCATACTGAATTCTTTTCTTCATCTTATTTCAACCATATATAGATATAATGATTCTGTCATTTATGATGCTAAATGAGAAAAATAAAAATAATGACCATTAGTGCAGTTTTTCTTTGCTGATACACAAGACACACACTAATTATGAGGTTACAGTTAATTTCCTGTAGAAATACCAACATGTTACAGCAAACTTCATGCACCATGTATTTCCTCACTATATTTTGTATAAACTTTCTGTTCTTCAAAAAGCAGGTATGACAGAGTGGCTAAGAAGTTTGCTTCACCACTAAATGGTTTCAGGTTCAATCCTTCTGCAGGACAAACTGTGTAAATGTTTCCAACCACAGCTCCAGGCTGATATCAAGAATGAAATTTGATAGACAGAAACTTTGTGGAAGCTCACAGAAAGAGGCTGTTTCTGTTCAAGAGTGAAAGACTTAATCCAATACCCATTGTCACAGTGACATCTCATCCTGTATTTGGACCAGGTCTCTGGTCTGAGGATAACTACTTTCTTCGCACCAGTCACAGCAGTATTGGGAAAAATTATTAGCACTACTCTTCTTTCTCTCCGTTGTAATTCATAAAGTTGAGTAGTAATTTGGAATAAAGAAATAAAGTCTTTGCTGGTTACTTTCTTTCTCTCTTAGTTATCTGTTACCAAGCTCCACTGGCAAGGGCTGGCAGAGAACAGTCAGAGGAAAGAGAGACTTTTCCCTTAAACTGTATTCAGAGGCAATCACAGTGCAGTGTTTGATCCACAACCAGTTAGCCTCTTCCTCTGACTAAGCAATTAAAAAATAATAAAAATAATAATAATTACCTGGATTATTTGGTGAAGATCTTGGTTCTCTAATAGGTATATTATCTTGTTCTTGTCTAGACTCAGGAGCAGAAGGTGGCGGTGATGATGGAGGTTTTGTCCATCTTGAATATTGGCTTTCTGTATATGACTTCCTATTCTGGCGTCGGAGGTCTTCATATGATTTATATTCTTGATTTTGTGCATCTGAATGAGAAAAACTATGAAGTCATTTTAATTGTTTTTTATTCTTTCACTGGCTTCAACCACTGGACTACAGCCATGATGGGGGTTCACCTTGAAATCAATCATATCAACCTCACAGCTTGTTTCATTGATCTGTAACTGCTGAACTGCTAAGCTATGGGGCATAAAGGAACACAATAGTAGTTTTATAGAGTAAAAATAGACATACCCACATAAACACACACATATGCATATATATATCATCATCATCATTATTTAACGTCTGTTGTCCATGCTGGGATGGGTTGGACGGTTTGACTGGGCTGGCACACTGGAAGGCTGCACCAAACTCCAATCTGATTTGGTATGGTTTTCTAAGGCTGGATGCCCTTCCTTATGCCAACCACTCTGAGAGTGTAAATGGGTGCTTTTACATGCCACCGGCACAGGTGCCATTTGCATGACACTGGTATCTGCTCGGCTTAATGGGTCTTTTTCTCAAGTACGACTTAATGCCAAAGGTCTTGGTAATTGATTCCATGAGGTCAAAAGCTCGAAATGAACTCAGCCACTTTACCTTCGTGAGGCCCAGTGCTTGAAAAGAACTGAGCCACCTTCCCTCTGTGAGGCCCATCATTTGAAAGGGAACTCAGCCACTTTGCCTCCATGTGTGTATGCACAAACACAGACATATAAGATGCAGGTATGGGTGTGTGGCTAGGAACATTGCTTAGGAACCACATTGTTGAAGGTTTGATCCACTATCAAACTAGTACCTTCCACCACAACTGCTGATTTATGAACGAAATTGGCAGACAGAAACTGTATGAAGTTTGTCATATTATATATATGTGGTACGCGGAACAGTCTCTAAGAGAAACTGAACCGAGACGAATTTGGCCGCCGTGTTAAAGCTATTTATAACAAACTATCGGCTCCCGAAGGCTTCAGACAAATACTCTATCACGTGACCTTATTAAGGGCCGTGATTGGTCAGTTTGCGTTCTGGCGGGAACGGTTCAAAGAAGTTGCCGCTTCGAATATTAATCAGTCACGTGATGACAAGGAGATGGGTTCTCTGCTATGCTCGCGTGTGTTTATATTTAAATGAGAAGAATGGCGATAGCAGTTTTATATCTAATGGCGATAGGTAGTTTTGTATGTAATGGCGATCGAGGTGTTAGTTTCACTACATATATATATATATATGTGTATATGTGTGTGTGTGTGTGTGTGTGTGTGTGTGTGTATATATATATATATATATATATATATATGGTGGTTGTCTACTCCTTATGCAGAGTCTGACCACTTCTTGTACCTACACCTTAGATCTATCATGGCATCCGATGTGGCTTTTTAAACCAATGTTTTGAAAAGACACTTACATAAATTGCATATCTGCTTTGGACCACCAAGAGCTGCAGTTAAGTTCAATCTTAGTAGATCTTAAAATGTCTTTTGAGGCCTCCATTAGATTTGCAGATGTTACGGCATACATACACACACACACACGTGTGTGTGCATTTGTGTCTTCTTGCCTTGATGTTTGCATGCTGATTAAAACAAAAGTTTCCATTCAGTGTCATTTGTGTACAAATGAACTGTTCAATGCTTGAAGTTACAAGGGGAAATATTTTGCTTTGCTTGGAAACAGGTGAGGGATGGCAACAGAAAAACCTTCTGGTCACAGAAAATCTAATCTCAACAAGTTTTATCAGCCATGCAAGCATGGAAAAGTGGGAGTTAAGATGATGATAATGATGATGTATACGTAATGTGTATATAAAGATAGCCGATGAGAATGCATCGTAGTTCTTCGTTCTGACATTCGAAAAAAAAAAGTAAAATAAAAATGTAATAATATATTTTACCATTAGACTGATCACCTAATGAAAAGGTGGGAAGTGGTTCTTTTGGTTCTGCTTTTGACTGAAAGACATTAGAATCTTCAAAAAGCTTTGGATCGCTGGTTGTCAGCGTAGTATTCATAGGAACTTCGGGAACAAATTCTGTTGTTGGTTGACTATATAAAAAAAAGCAAAAAAAAAAAAGCAATTTCAGAACCTGAAAAGGTATTAACAAAATATCTTTTTCCATTTCTTTCCTTTTTGCATACCTTGGCTAATTTTGTAAATTCTGAGACTCACAAGATATGTGGCTGATCAATATGTATTGTGATTTTGGAGTGTGGGTGGGTATGTATCTAGTTAAGTATCTGTTCAGAAAAACATATGTAAGATATATCCTGTTTGCATCTATATTCAATGTCCATCTATCTAGTCAGTATCTACATACTATTTCTATCCATCTCTTTAATAACCACAGGGTCTATAAGAGTGTAGGACAAAAATGGAGTCAATGTTTAACTTTTTTCCAAAATTAGAATAGACATGGAAAATTACAATTTTACATTCACTCTACCACCAAAATGTATTCATCATTTTTATTGTTTGAATCTACACACTGTGTACTAGGATAGTTTACTGTGGAATTTTTTCCTGTGGCATTTTTTCCAGATTTCAGAACCCCCACCTCCACCCCTGAAGACAAAACACCAATAAATTTTTAAATAATAATTTTCTTATTCTTATAATTTGTAGTTTATGAACACTTCTCTGAGATGTAAAATATTACATTAATTATATGATAACCCCAATCACAAAAATGAGTATAATAAAAAGAGTATCATACTGTATCTCTAAAAAATGAAAACAAACACAATACTGAAAACCTCATTAAGTATTGAGGTTCATTTAAAGTTCTTTTTACTACAACCTGGTACTGTGTCCTATGCCATTCAGAAATTCTTACATTATCTTCCTCTCATTCACATAGTCCAGGGTGAGGTTTTGCTTGGACCTTATGTCTATATATCCTGTTAAACATCTACACACCATATCTATATATCAAGTCAACATTTACAGAGTGCATATTTTTATCCACTCAATATCAAAAGACTGTGTCTATTCATCAAAACAGCCAGCATCAACAGAATGTCTCAATCTAAACAATCAGCCAACATATAATGAGATATAAAACAAATTTCTTGTATAAGCATCTTAGACAAAGATATTGTACAGTTCATGTTTATGAATGCAGTACCTGGTAAGAGAGATAGTTTATCTTCAGATAAAATTTAAAATGGAATATTGTAAATAAATATGAAAAACATTATTTTTGAAAAAAAAAAACAAAACAAAAAAAAACAAGCAATCAAAGCAAAAACTAATAATTTCTTGCAAAGCATAAAGCCCAAAAATTATTGGAAAGGAATGGCTGATTAAATTGATCTCAGTGTTTTACTAGTACTATTTTATTGTTCCCAGAAGGCTGGAAGGGAAAGTTAACATTGGTGGGATTTGAACTCAAACGTAAATAGCCAAAACAAATAAACAAATACATTCAATTCAATGTTCTAACGAATTTTCCAATTCTTTCATTTATTTTACATCTGTATTTCCCAGTTTTTGTCAACCAAATTCAACATACAAGGAATCAGTCGACTGAACTAGAAGAATATTGCCAAAAAATGTGAGACAGTGTGGGAACTATACACTTACAAAGCAAACTTCTAAGACCTAACGTCTATGTCTGTGTCTTTTGGATTAGTCTGTAGTAAAAAAAAAAAAAACCAAAACAATTAATTAAATAAAAACAGATTAAAAAAAAAACCTAGTCTGATATCCTGATTAAAAATATTAATTCCCATTTAGTCGCTTGTATACATTTATGCATTCTCATCATTATCAATATAATTGGATAGATATAGGTCACACTGACATATTTGTAGGAAAATTTATACACATCTCTCTTTACTCTTTTACTTGTTTCAGTCATTTGACTGCGGCCATGTTGGAGCACCACCTTTAGTTGAGCAAATGGACTCCAGGACTTATTCTTTGGAAACCTAGTACTTATTCTATCGGTCTCTTTTTGCCGAACCGCTAAGTGACGGGGACATAAACACACCAGCATCGGTTGTCAAGCGATATTGGGGGGACAAACACAGACACACAAACATACACACACGCACACACATATATATACATATATATACGACAGGCTTCTTTCAGTTTCCGTCTACCAAATCCACTCACAAGGCTTTGGTTGGCCCAAGGCTTTAGTAGAAGAAACTTGCCCAAGGTGCTACGCAGTGGGAATAGACCTGGAACCATGTGGTTGGTAAGCAAGCTACTTACCACACAGCCACTGTATTGTATAAGTTTATTGTTCAAGTAGTAAACTACGAAATTCTTACATTCTCTTGAGTTCCTGTAATTCAGACCGCCTTATGATCCCAGCAGACAAAATGGAAACGGCGTTGCCCCGGAAGATGGGGAGGGAGATGCGCTGGAACAGTCAGACTCACTGGACTCGAACTTGCAGGGTCCAAGAATGTCGGAGGTTTCCACTGCGACGGCAAACCTATGGCAGTGGAAGCCTGGCAGCGGAAACCCTGTCAGAGAGCGGCCGATACTTTGACAGTTTGCTTTTCTCAGTCTGACGAGCAACGGAGCTTGTGCTGGTAGCTGAACACACAAAGTTTGCAAGATTATTGATGTGAAATCGTGTGCTGAAAGAGATATTGTCATACTTGGGGATGGTCATCTCTTGCCTATTAAAGACAAGCTGCGTGTGTTTATTCGGTAACAGATTACCATCCCCAAGTATAACAATAAATATACATAATCACTATCACTTACATTTACTTGATTTCTGCAGCTAGATGCACTTCCTATTGCTAGACAATTTACACACGACAGAAGAAAGACCAGAAATAGTCGAGGGTGTGTGGGGATAGGAGTCCAAGTGAAGAGAGTGTTCAGTAACTTAGGGTATGACATTGGAGAGAGAGAGAGAGAGAGAGAGAGAGAGAGAGAGAGAGAGAGAGAGAGAGAGAGAGAGAGAGAGAGAGAGAGAGAGAGAAGAAAACCCAGAATGGGTGAGAAGTTAGAAAGAGCAAGAGTATGATGGGTAAAGATAGGGATATTTAGTGGTGGAGTCAATAGAGGAATAATTGGCAATAGAAGAGGTGAACAAATGTTAAGAGTTGATGATGGGATAAAGGGACAAAGTAGGCATTAGTTGGCAATAAGAGAGTGCTGGCTGGTAGGGTGAAGCTATATTGTGTGGTAGAATATATGTGGCAGGTATCCAACATAACCCCTCATTGGCGAGCCTAGAGAAGGGTGAGGGCAGAAATGGGAGAGATGAGAGATGGAAGGCTATGAGTGATAAGGAGATGGGGGAGGGTCATCGAAGGAGGAGTAAGCAACAAAGATATGAGACAGTGGTGCACTTCATTTTTGTATTTGGCTTGCAGATTCTTCATGTGAATTTGTGTGTTGAAACAAATCTTGTAGTGTTTTGGATTGGGGGGGGGGCTTATGCCAAAATAACACATTCATGGTTCAATATCACTTCTTTATTGTGAGTCAATCAGTTGGCCGGTTAAATATCTAATCAATCTTTTGTTTAATCTGTTGGTTAAACAATCAATCAGCTGTTTGTTTATCAAAGTCCTTTTGTCACTATTTGTGACCTCATCAATGACATGCATCTTCTCTTCAAAATCTGCCTTACATAGTATGAAAGAATACAGAACATGGATTAAGTAATGGATACTGTTTACTGACCATGTACTTTGGTTACCGCAGGAAAGACATGCTACCATCACAATGGGGTAGACACCAAAAGGAGGAAAAAGACAGAGTGAAAGATCAAGGAAGATGTAGCACAATACATTCCAGGACAACATAATAGTGATGGACATCAACCTAAGTTGAGTAAAAAGGAAAGCAAACAATTGGGATGTTTGGAGACAGCTTGCTGCACATTGTACTGACAGCACTGAAAGCTCTAAGACCTAAGAGTAAGATGAAAGACTAACTAAAATTGGTATTAATTGGAATACCTTCCAATTTTTATTTCATTCAATGCAATAGCCCTAAACTGTATGAATACTCCATCTGCTGGATCACGCAGCAGCAGGAGTTTAACTTAGTTATTATTCAGAGCCACTATGAAGGCGAGACGAACTGTTTTTTCTCCGTCCAGCTTCGTCCTATCACTAGCGTTCAATACCAGATTCGCGTTTGGCCGTATGGCTTTTTAATGTTGTTTTCATTGTCCATTTTTTCCTGTCTTGGTTTGTGTTTGCCAACTTGGAATCCTCTGTTTAGTGGGTCGATCCACTACTAAGGAAGAGACTATTCTAGAGTACATTCTGCCTTATCTTCGAAACGTCTAGTTAGAATAGAGGCAGCTGACAAAGGATTAATTCCAAGTGGCTATCTGTTTTCCTATGTGTTCGTTCCGTTGTCTGTAGTTCATTTTTCTAACGTCCTGTACCCTGATATGCATCTATATACACATGTAGATGTAAGTATGTACATATATGTGGGTATACATGCATACATATTCTTTGTATTATTATGCTTCCACATAGTTCCTTTCTACTCAGTTTCATGCACAAAGCTTGAGTTAAGCAAAGCTATTGTAAAAGACACATGCCCCAACTGGAAGGAATTGTTGTGGTGGTTGAGAAGCTTATAGTCTTGGGTTCAGTCCCACTGTGCAGTACCTTGAGGAAGTATCTTCTACTAAAGCCCTGAGCCAACTAAAGATTTGTGAATGAATTTGGTAAACAGAAACTGAAAGAAGCCTGTCTGAAAATGCGGTCTTTAAAAAATGATAATGATGACAATGAAATCTGTTGATATTGAATGTCCAATTCATACACAGAAGTTCTTGTTCAATGCTCATTACAGTGAGACTGTTTTGACTCAATGATCAATTTAAAAAATGGGATTTTTCATTGCAGTTGATAACCATGAATAATACAGGGAGATGCAAGGTATTTTCTACATATTGAAAACAATACACCAAAGAATTGTCAGTTATTGAATGATAAAACAGTAAAGCTACAAGGTCTTGTCTGGTACCAATATACTTACCAGTTAAGCAATAGAGAATGACAGTACCAGACTTAAAAATAAAATAAGTACTTGGGTCAAGTTGTTCAACCAAAACCTTCAAGATAGGAGCGCAGCACCACTATAGTCTAATGATTGAAATGAGTAAAAATTTAAAAAGTAAAAATTTTTTTACCAAGATGATTTCCAGATCTTTGAGAAATGATTTGACGATATTTAATCCTTTAGTATTTCTATGGCCAGATGCCTTTTCTAATGCCAACCATTTTACAGCATGTACTAGTGCTTTTTCTGTACCAACAGCACAAATGAGGTTACCATGCAGCTCACAAGACTGAACTCTAAGGGATGGGGACACTTTTTGTGAGGAGTTGTATGGTTAAAGTATGAGAAAAGTGGGTAGAGCAGGTTTCTTGTAGAGAAGTAATATGGCAACTCACATTTAGAATAGAGGGTGAGAATGATTAGTAGAAGCTGCAAAGAGATAAATTGGTGAAAAAGTATCCAGGTGGCTTCTTAAGGCACAGAGTAAATAGAAGTGAGAGGAGACAGAGGTGCTAGAAGTGTGGATGGGAGATAGGGGAAAAGAGAGAAGAGGTAGCAAGTGTAGGAACTTTCTATATACCCAAATCTTCATAAATTGTTTGGTAGACCCTGACGACAAAACATAGAACAAAGTCAAAGTTAATTGATTCTCATTTGATGTATTGGAGTAGAATCCAAAGAAATGGAACAATACATGGATTATATTTTCATTTCACAGATATGATCCAAAACATTGGATCCAGTAAGATTGCTGAACCCATCACATATTGTTTTAGATAGGTATGATATATATTTGTATACATTTCTATAAGTTCTGGCAGACAAACGAAAATCCTGGTTAATAATTCTAACAACACCAAGTAATCTTCACAATGTGGAGACACAAATTTCCTCAATATGATGAAATGAAAGGCCTCATTCAGTAAAAAGCTATACAGATGTTACCTAGCGTCCACTCACACATGACTCTCAGGCCATTATGCAAAAGAGCATAGCTGAGTCCTAGTCTCTGGTCAGTGAGATTTTCTTGAAATCTTATATTATAAAAGAGAAGCTGATCTCTGTCTATAACAACATCAGTGTAGAGTGGGAAGAAGGGGAGGAGAAATGGTTGTTGCTGAGATAAATACAGTGAGAGAGAGAGAGAGAGAGAGAGTGTGTGTGTGTGTGTGGAAGACAGATAAATTGGTAGTGTTGTCACCTTAGTAACTAACAAGTTTTGATTAAAAATGTTGGAATGTTAAGTGCAAATCTGTCAACACAACACAACACAGACTTCAAAAAAATGACTATATGTATACATACATACACACACACACACACACACACACACACACATATATATATATAT
>NC_068996.1:27205279-27210638 GCF_001194135.2 Octopus bimaculoides | reverse complement strand
AGTTAATATATACTTAAACTGTCATGGTACTATAATAATAGTAGCTTTCTCTCTGTAACTTGCAAAGCCTTTCCTTTCGGGTTTGTTTATAAAAATATTATTCATATATATATATATATATATATATATATATATATATAACATCACCATCGTCATTGTTTAACGTCCGCTTTCCATGCTAGCATGGGTTGGACGATTTGACTGAGGACTGGTGAAACCAGATGGCTACACCAGGCTCCAATCTGAGTTATTTTGATTTGGTTGTTAGAGTGTCTTTCTGTATGTCTTTCAACATAGAACACAACACAGACTTTAAAACAAACACTTTCACTTTGAACAATTTATGAAGGTATGTACGTGATTAACATTTTTACCAGCAGTGTAGTGATGGATAACAACCTCGTCAAAAATCAAACTAGACACCAAATATTTCTATCTGTCTGTCCATTCTACAGGTCATCTCACAGTCTGTGGTATCATCACAAACATCAGAGACTGTGTTATGTTAGCAGACATAAAATAAACTTTACAATGATAAACAAAAACAGGGTGGCAATTTACAAAATATTTATATCAACTGAGTCAAACTTCAAAGGTTTTGAAATCAAAATAAAACTTAGACATATGTGGTCTGATCAATAAGTATCCAGACTGTTGTCATAGTAACAAAGCTAAAGCACACAGAGTGAAGCCACTTGGCACAGATTGACCGTGAACTCTGCTGTGTATGTGGCCTAAGTTGTAAGCCTAGCTTACTTCTGCTGTTTACAACGACAGAGAAAGTTGAGCAGAGAATCTTCACCAAATTTTGCCAAAAGCTTGGCAATACCTGTTCAGAGGCCTATGCAAAGTTGCAGAAAGTGTATCACGAGGAGTGTATGAGCCACACACAAGGGTATAAGTGGTTCAGATGTTTCCAGGATGGGCGAAAAAATGTTGATAGTGATGAACTTGCTGGGAGACCAGCAACCAGCAGAACTGAGAAAAACATCACAAAAGTGGCTGTGTGGTAATAAGCTTGCTTCTCAGCCTCATGGTTCTGGGTTTAGTCCCACTGTGTGGTACCTTAAATCAAATCCCGCTTGAAGGAAAGAAGATTTCAAGATGTCGAGGAAATCAAAGTGAATGCCACGAGGCAGCTGTTGATTATCCCAGAAAATGAGTTCCAGGAATGCTTCCATCAATGGAAACAGCGCTGGATTGTGTGTGTGGCTTCCGAAGGGGACTATGCTGAAAGATTAAATGCCAAATTGGTATGTGTTGTAGTTTTGTTTTTATAGCACCAATCTAGATACATGTTGATCAGATCTCGTACCATATCTTTATCTAACCTAAAACCTAGTTATTTAATCAAATCATAATTGCTTTCAGGATCTAAGAGCACATGTAGTAAGAAATTTGCTTCCTAACCACATGGTTTTGGATTCTGTTCCATTGCATGGCATCTTGGGCAAATGACCCCTATTAAAGCTCTGGGCTAGCCAAAACGTGATTATACAGTTCTATATTTAAGAGATGAGGAATTATGTACATTATTTACATTTGACAGATATTTGTCCTCATCTTGTTTGTTGTTAACACAATGTTTCAGCTGATATACCCTCCATCCTTCATCAGGTATCTTGGGGAAATTTTGAACCTGGGTTATCATTCCTAAGGTATTTTTCAATGTTATTATTATCATTATTATTATTATTATTCAGGTCACTGCCTGGAATCGAACTCGGAATCTTGGGGTTAGTAGCCCGTGCTCTTAACCATTATGCCATATGCCCAAGGGCAATTATGAAGTGAATTTTAGGGCTTATAAATCTAATATTTTCCTATCCTTAATACTGGTTCCCATATGCTACTCATATCTGCACTCGGTCTGCTTATGAGGTTGTTGTGTTCTAGCATATGTGCTGCTTCTTTTAGTTTTCGTATTTTCCAGTGGTGTTCTCTGTCTATTATTTTAACTTCATCCCACAGTGAGAGGTGGTCTCCATTTTTCCATACATGATCAGCTATACCTAATTTATCAATATCTCCTCGTGTCACAGCTTTGCAATGTTCCTCTACTCTTATTTTGAGGGGGCGGCATGTTTTGCCTTTGTATAACTTACCACAGCTGCATGGGATGGAATACAGGCAGTCTTTGGTCATATTCTTTTCTATTGGTGGTTTTACTCGAAGGAGATATTTGCGAAGTGTTGTATTACTCTTGAATACTGTCCTGATGTCATATGGGCCGCATATCTTTTGTATCTTTTCAGAGAGGCCTTTCACATAGGGTAGACAGATTGTGGACAGTTTATTGGTGTCATCTTCTCTTTTCTTCATAATTGGAGTGGATAGTATGTTTTGGGGGTAGTTGTTGCTTAATAGATTGTTACTGAGCTTGATCATTTCTTCATGGTGGGTATCATGATTGCTACTTATATTCTTTGCTTGATGTTTTAGGCACTGAGCAATCCCTCTCTTCACACTATATAGAAGGTGGGAATTGATGGCGTGTTATTAACATGCACCAAGTATAGATTTAGGATATCCATATACCACAAGCCGACCTTCACTGGATGATACCTCAGCTTCAATTCCTACCATCCATACAGTGTAAAGAAAGGGATTGCTCAGTGCCTAAAACATCATGCAAATAATACAAGTAGCGAAGGTGATAGACACCACGAAGAAATGATCAAGCTCAATAACAATCTGTTAAGCAACAACTACCCCAAAAATGTACTATCCACTCCAATTATGAAGAACGGAGAGGATGAGACTAATAAACTGTCCACAATCTGTCTACCCTATGTGAAAGGTCTCTCCCCAAAAAGATACAAAAGATATGCAGCCCATATGACATCAGGACAGTGTTCAAGAGTAATACAACACTTTGCAAATATCTCCTCCGAGAAAAACCACCAATAGAAGAGAATATGACCAAAGACTGCATGTACTCCATCCCATGTAGCTGTGGTAGGTTATACAAAGGCGAAACATGTCGCCCCCTCAAAATAAGAGTAGATGAAGATTGCAAAGCTGTGACACGGGGAGATATTGATAAATCGGGTATAGCGGATCATGTATGGCAAAATGGAGACCACCTCCACCTGTGGGGTGAAGTTAAAATAATAGACAGAGAATACCACTGGAAAATACGAAAACTAAAAGAAGCAGCACATATGCTAGGACGCAGCAACCTCCTAAGAAGACCGAGTGCAGATATGAGCAGCATATAGGAACCGGTATTAAGGATAGGAAAATATTAGATTTATAAGCCCTAAAATTCACTTCATAATTGCCCATAGGCATATGGCATAATGGTTAAGAGTGTAGGTTACTAACCCCAAGATTCCGAGTTCGATTCCAGGCAGTGACCTGAATAATAATAATAATAAGAAGAAGAAGAAGAAGAAGAAGAAGAACAACAACAACAACATCGAAAAATACCTCAGGAATGAGAACCCAGGTTCGAAATTTCCCCAAGACACCTGATGAAGGCTGGAGGGTATATCAACTGAAACATTGTGTTAACAACAAACAAGATGAGGACAAATATCCGTCAAATATAAATAATGTACATTGTGATTAGTTTTGATAGATGGAAACTGAAAGAAGCCCATTGTGTGTGTGTGTGTGTGTATGTCTGGGCATTAACAACCTTTACAATGCTTTTATCCAAAGAACTAGTCTGTGGTGAATTTAAATGACTGGACCCTACCCCTATAAATTCTGATTTCATTTTAAAGCAAAACTAAAAACACAAATCTTTAGCTTTCTAATGCATTTGTAACATGTTAAGCAAATTTCTTCTCACATAACATTGTTATTTAAAGAACTAAATCTTCTCTGATACACAACTCTTGCTTTTGTAGGCAGTAGCTGTCATAATTGTTGATGATGAAGATGATGAAGGTTAATGATTTGAATTAAAGATAAAATTAAATAAGTATTAAAACTTTAAGTGAATTAAATAGCTAGATGAGAAGAAAATCAAGAAGGTTTTAACACTGGATATCTTCAATGTACACAATGTTAGTGATATTATCAACATGGTTGCTATATCAGCACCAATCTGTGCAGTTCTTGGCAGATTTATAAATAATTCTGTGAGATGTCCAAACCAGTAATGGAAAGAATACAAATAGATATCAGTAAAATAAGACCAGTTTAATTAAACTTGAGAGATATTTGAACTTACAAAGAATTTTTATTGCAATTTGTTGGGGAGAAAAAATTATCATTTAAGATAAAAGCTGTCAAAACACTATAGTCAGCTCAGAGCACCCTCTATTCACTGATGGTGGTATTTTGAACTCACGAGTTCTCTTCAGCATCAGATATCAAGACGCCAGCCTAAGCTGATCAGAAAGTAAAGCTTTCTTGATTGTAAATCAGTCAATATTGATGATAGTCAATAATAGTGACCGCCAGATCAGAACAATTTTGTGAGAAGGTGCACAAAGCAGTGATAGAAAGAGTACAAACACACATTGTGATCATGGTGATTTTATGTATTGTCATGTCCTTTCACCTGCCAAAGTAGGCTGAATACAGCTAAGCTGGTAACACATACGTGTTTCCATATCTATTTACAGGATATCGATTCCTAGGTATTAATTTACTAATTAGATTATTAATAAATAAATAATAATAATAAATTAATCATAAGTATATAATATTAGTGAATTATAATTCAACACCTGAGATATTAATAATCAGTATGCTTGAAAATTATGAAGACAAAAATAACACACATGATGAAAAAAAGAAAGTCTTTCAACAGGAATTTCTTTCTAAAATGAGGCTAAACTTTGTTTTTCATAGAGAAGACTGCTACCCTTAACAATACTATTTGAATTGTGACTTGGGAGAAGGTGAGAATATCTGTGGGACAGAACTTTAATAGTTAAAGTATTTTGAGTATGAGCAAAACATTAACAAGCTTGCTGTGCATAAAAAAATGAATACGGTAAGAACTGAAGTAAGTACTACTGCAATAAAACATGAGCAGAACCACCGAACCAAAATTAATATCTTGGAAGCCCTTGAAAAAGTGGGACCTATAGCAGTATGCAAATCATATGCCAGGTTAATTTGGATTTCATTCCCCACCCCACTTCTTACTTTAACCCTTTGTCTCCTAGCATAAAGTTTTCCTTCTTTGGGTTTGTAGTCTTGCAAGCTGCATGCCAATCTCATTAGTGCTGATGGCATGAAAAAAAAAAAAAAAAGACAAGACACCAAGTACATGTGTAAAGTGGTTGGCATTAGGAACAGTGTAAAGCTGTGGAAACAATGCCAAAGTAGACATTGGAGCACAATGTCTAACCCACGCCAGCACGAAACATGGACGTTAAATGATGATGATGACAAT
>NC_068996.1:27203683-27205009 GCF_001194135.2 Octopus bimaculoides | reverse complement strand
CCACCATCATCACTTGACAACTGGTGTTGGTGTGTTTGAATCCCTGTAACATTTTTTTTGTCAAAAGGTACTAGTAAAATAAGAACTAGGCTAAAAAAATAAAAACTGAGGTTAATTCATTTGACTGAAATAAATAATACACACATACACACACACAGTGCATATGTGTGATTGCTGTGTGTGTGTATATATATATATATATATATATATATATATATATATATATACTCATATCAGACATGAGAGTACTTGATGCCATGTTGGTATAGTTTATTAAACTATAAGACAAAAAGGTGAACTACTAATTTTATTGAGATTGTGTCACAACTGTGCAATCCACACTAAAATTTTTAATGATAATGGGGCTCAATAGATTAGAGGTAGTATTATGTTTGTATTGTGAATATTGTGAAATGAGGGTGTGAAGTTTGGTCATCATTTGACAGATTTATCTCCCTTTGAGTGCTGATGGGAAGTGATACCTATATCACTTGCCACTTCATAGGAAAACTGTTTATTTTGGGAAATATTTACCAAGTCTCTTTCAAACCATACCCTACTGTACAGAAATATATATAGGCAGTGTAGAAAGAGAGGAACATTATCTCAATACCCTACTTTATACAAACTATATAGGTGGTATAGAAAGATTAGAATGTCGAAATAGTAGTTGTATCAATCTTTCTGGAATGGTGAAAGTGAAAGAGACAGAGTAAGAGACACACAAGAAAGGTAGATAGATAGAAAAATAGATATAGGGGTGAATAGAGTGAGAGTGGAGATAGAGGTGATATGTCTGTGAAACTTATGACATAAAACTATCTGTTTCTTTTTTCTCTTTCTTTTCCTTTCCCTTTCTGGCACATTGGAATAATGATAGAGAATAAGACACATCAAGAGAGAGAGAGAGAGAGAGAGAGAGATACAGACATACTCATTATAGAATCACATACTTAAGGAAGTGTAAGAAGCAACATATACTCTTTTACTCCTTTACTTGTTTCAGTCATTTGACTGCAGCCATGCTGGAGCACCACCTTTAGTCGAGCAGATCAACCCCAGAACTTATTCTTTGTAAGCCTAATACTTATTCTGTCGGTCTCTTTTGCCGAACTGCTAAGTTACGGGGACGTAAACACACCAGCATCGGTTGTCAAGCGATGTTGGGGGACAAACACAGACACACAAACATATACACACACATACATGTATATATATATACATATATACGACAGGCTTCTTTCAGTTTCTGTCTACCAAATCCACTCGCAAGGCTTTGGTTGGCCCGAGGCTATAGTAGAAGACACTTGCCCAAGGTGCCACGCA
>NC_068996.1:27195681-27203673 GCF_001194135.2 Octopus bimaculoides | reverse complement strand
ACACCAGCATCGGTTGTCAAGCGATGTTGGGGGACAAACACAGACACACAAACATATACACACACATACATGTATATATATATACATATATACGACAGGCTTCTTTCAGTTTCTGTCTACCAAATCCACTCGCAAGGCTTTGGTTGGCCCGAGGCTATAGTAGAAGACACTTGCCCAAGGTGCCACGCAGTGGGACTGAACCCGGAACTATGTGGTTGGTAAGCAAACTACTTACCACACAGCCACTCCTGCACCTATATATTCACAACTTTTTTTTTTATTCTCTTTCCCCTAATTTAGTCATATTTTTTTGAAGTCTTTCCTCTTCTGTATTTTTTTTTATATTCATTCACCTTTACTACTTTGAAGTACACAAGGGAAAAAAATAAGAAAACAATCCCCCTGCCAAACCCCTCCTCACCTTCTAACAATATCATATGTAATGAGGTCAGTACATTATAATATATCTATCCTAAATGTAGCACTAGAACTCGTATATAGTACCACCCCCAATACAGTAATTCCTGTTTTATCCTTTAGCTTTCCTCTTATTCTCATTTCCCTTTCAACCCCCAGCTTTTCTTTCTCTTTCTCCACCCTCTCTCACCAAGTTTTGTCTCCTACTACTTCTCTCTATATGCACTCTTATATTGTTTTGCATTCTCTATCATTTGCTTCCAGCAGCTCTGATAGAGGGAGCTTAAACACACTTCTGTCTTTATCACTTTTTTAAAAAAACACCCTTTCATCTTAATCTTTAAGATGGATTTTGTCTAACATGTCCATTACTCTACTCCCAACAGTATATTTGCTTAACTTTTACAGTTATTTTTGCCATTAACTGTTCATCATTTAAACCGTCCATATCAAGCCCAAATATTCTATCTGTTTTATGTTCAAACTGGTAAGACCTAACCTCTCATACCTACTCTACAATGTCATTCTAAAAATAAACAATCACATTATCAAAATCTCAAGACGATGAGATAATACATGATTAATACAAAATAATGTGAATAAATAAGCATTACATTTGACAGAATAATCTGAATGCTAAAGGGTTAAAAATAATTCTTGTTGAAGTGGACCCCTACTAGTCTTCTTGGATTCTCTTTGCTTTGTTTTTTTTCTTTTGATTTAACATCCTGGTTTCCAACTACCAAACCCACCTAAAACAATTAGTGAAAGCATAGCACATGTTACCAAGCCATACACATTTATAGGTGATAGCTGTTGGTTCTTTCTGCTGCTATGTCTTCAACCCTTCAGGTAATCAATACTGAACTGTATTTTAATTACTGGGGAGGAGGGAAAAAGGGGAAATGAACTAGAATAATCAAGAAAAGTAATTTTTAAAAAACGAAGCAATTATTTAAGGAGAAAGAGAAAATTACCTGCCTCCTGAGAAACGTTGTCGAAGAGTTTCAGCAAGCTTGCTGTTCGGGAGAGATAAAATTTTTTTCCTACATTCATTTTGATAAGATAATTTGCCAAGAATATAACCTGCTAAACCAGCACCTGCAATGAAAGAGAATTAATATGGTCAGCAAAATGGTTGGAAAGAGAATTAAGATAGTTGGCAATGAGAAGTCAGTAAATGGAGATATTTGTATAAAGCTAAAGAAGGCAATTTAAGACAGCCAGCACAGTAGTTCTCATATTGACAAATAACACCCATCTCCCACACATAAATACTACAGAAATTTTTTGGTCCTTTTCTCTTTAATAACGAGAAGACAAAATAGAGTTTGCATTCACATAATACTTTGTACAGGTTCATTTTCTCAAAAATAGAGTTTAAAAAGTCCAAAATATGGAAGTTTGTTGCCCTCCACCCTACCTTTAATTTATACAGCTCAGTCATATGAGAAATATTGGTTTAAAAAGTTTCTCAGGCTAATAAATTCATCCTTTGCATGTCTAATTTCATGCATGGCAGTGTGATTGAGAATTTTGCTTTCCAACCATGTGGTTTCAGGTTCAGTCCCACTGTATGGCAAGTGTCTTCTGGTAGATGCCCATGTTGACCAAAGCCTTGTGGGATTCAGTAGATGGAAACTGAAAGAAGCCCATTGCATGTGTGTGTGCATTTGTGCCTCTCCATTTTGACATCAAATGAAAGTTAAATGCATATCACTGTCATACAAGTGGTGTTATTCTTTTCCAATCTTACTCGTCTGGCCAAGGGGAAATATCAACTTGGAAGTAAGTGATGGTTGACAACAAGAAAGCCATTCAACCATAGAAAATTCACCTCATTGAAGTCCATCTGACCTACACAAGCATAAAAAAGCAGGCATTAAAATGATGATGTGTTTAATTAGGAATACTTTTCTGTTTGTCTTCAGGTAAGGTGTAGACCCCCTTTCTGATTCGTATGACTACCTTCACACCTGCACTTCAGTTTTAACCTTGGATTAAAATCTTTATTATTTTTAACACAATATATTGGATACTCTGTGAAGTAAACTGGTTCAAGGAAGTTCAAGACTAGAAATTGCTTCAGAAAAAACAGTGCTATGCTTAACACTACTCCAAAGATATATATATATATATATATATAGACTCCATTCAACAGCTATCATGCATTTAATTTTAGCCAGTTAGAAATTTTGACTATAGAGAAACTTTAACCAATTGGAAATTTTAGTCAATTAAGGACTATGAGTCAACTTTTGGTTATTTAAACAATAGTAATACTGCTTCTGCTTATGGAACTATCTAAGCAATCAATGGTAGTCATAGTAATCTGTGTTATTTGGTACACTCTTTCTCACTCTCTCTCCCTCTTAGTTAAATTGATGATAGCTTTGGTCTAGCCTTGACAGAATAACCTCTAAGGTTAAATACATGTATATTCATCTGATTTTTTTTTTAAAAATCTTTTTCTTGGTTCAGTCATTAGACTGCGGCGATGCTAGTGCACCACCTTGAAGAAATTTAGTTGAATAAATTAATCCCAGTATTTATTTTATAAAGTTTGGTACTTATTCTATCAGATTCCATTACTGAACTGCTAATTTATGGGAATATTCACACACCAATACCAGTTGTCAAGTAGTGGTTGGGGAATAAACACAGATACAAAGACACATACACAGATATATATATATATATGTGTGATGGGCTTCTTTCAGTTTCCATCAACCAAATTCACTCACAAGGCTTTGGTAGCCTGAGGCTATAATAGAAAACATTTGTCCAAGCTGCCACACAGTGGAACTGAATGCAGAACCATGTAGTTGGTTAGCAAACTTCTTATCACACAGCCATGCCTGCACCCTTTACTAAAGCCCTTTAAGGTATTTGCACACATCTGGCACAACAAGAAGTTTTCGATTGAATTTGTAAAACATGAAAATATACAAGGAAATTTCTATGATACATTATCTGATTAACTTTGTAAAACATGGAAAGTAACTGTATCTTCTACGCCTGAATGCTGTCCTATTTTAACCTATATTCACATGTGTAAATATTATGGTATTACTCTACCAGCAAGACTGAAAGAGTGGTTTTTGCTTTTTGTTAAAATGTTGGGAATAAAATGTAAAATTTATAGATAATTCAATACTGTTACCATTTCTGCAAACATTCTTAACTTCCCTACAGATATAGATACACACATACATATTTATATATAACTGTGTGTGTGTGTGTGTTTATATATATATATATATATATATATATATATATATATATATATATATATATATATATATATATATATATATATATATATATATGAATATAGCTACTTTCATATTCACACCTGAGGTTTCTATTACAAATAAGAGGGGACTGAGAACTGAGCCTGGTGTACTTCTACCTGCACATTACTATACTTATTACTAACTCTCCCCTTACTGACAGTACTTTCAGTACTTGAGTTATATGACTCTCACCAGCTCAATCTTCCCTATTGATCATTAGATCAGTGAACAAAGGACTATGTCAAAGGCTTTCTCCATGTTAACAAATGCCCAGGACAGCACTTCTCCTGCAGTTGCCTTACTACAAAGAGAGCATCAGCAGTACTTCTACCTCATACAAAACCAAACTGCATTTATCTAGATTAATTCTATTCTTAAGCAGTTGAACTATGACTCTTTCTTTAACTTCCCTGACCAGACCCTGGAATTTGATACCCCTGTAATTGTTTCACTCTAAGGCATCTCCTTGTAACAGTTGACTGTAATGCTGCTATATCAGTCATTGGGTATGATATATTCCTGGACAACCCGATTAACTACATGGGTGACTAGGCTGTATCCCACTCTGCTAAAGCATCTTGGTGGTAACTGCTGCTGGACCAGGGGCTTTCCCTATCTTCATATTCTTAATTGCTTTAGCTAGGCCCTCTGTTAGGAAAGTTCTCTTTCTTCCATGCATTCTCCACATTTAGTAGCTTTTCAGAGTAGCACTTCCATGCCTCTTTCTTTTTAGAATCATTAAGTGCAAGTGTACTATCATCCATCCATTTACACTTCTTTACCACAATATGAGGAGTTTTCTCTAAATACACTGTCTTGCAATGCTGATGACTTCATGCTTCTGATTCTCATGCTGTAGAACATTGTCAAACCTTCCTGTATGCTTCTCCCTTTGCAAGCTAGACCTGTCAGCTAGCTTCTCTTCTAGCCACCTTATATATTTCTCTGCTATCTCCATTCTTCCAACCTTCTAGGCTTGTGTAGAAACAGCAATGCTACATGGTAGTTTAATATATGGGCTATGAATGCAGGACATGCAATGGGTTGAAAGAAATGAAGCTTGCATGTTTTGCCGGTTATGCAATGTCAGTGAGCATGTACAAGAAAGAGTAAATGTGCTGAGAGAAAAATTGGGCATAAGAGGTATTAGATGTAGTGTGCAAGAGAGAAGATGGCCAGTATGGTCATGTATTGCATATAGATGAGGAGATATGTATAAAAAGGAGCTGATTATTAAATGTGGATGGAACCTGTGGAAGAGGGAAGAGAGAGACCCTAAAGACATGGGATAGAAAAAAGTTTTCTTTCCGAGTCATGCCAACTCATAAGGGATAGTTTCCTGGTTTTATGGCGTATATATATTCCTCACCTGGATGGGATGCCAGTCCGTTGCAGGATTACTCATTTTTGCCAACTGAGTGGACTGAAGCAATGTGAAATGAAATGTTTTGCTCAAGAACACAACGTGTCGCCCGGTCCAGGAATCGAAACCACAATCTTATGATCATGAGTCCAACATCCTAGCCACTAAGCCATGCACCTCCACAGACATGAGATGAAGTGGTGAGGGCTGATCTCAAGATGTGGAGCCACTTGAGGAGTTGACAAACAACTGAGATGATTGACAATTTACAAAAATGCAGCCCTAAGGGCATGTCTCTTACATCCATGCCCCTGCACACAATCTGTCTCTGATGAATCTCTCCCCAACAACTCCTGTTCCAATCCCTTTCCCATCCACCCATTTTCACCACTCACTGTATTCCCCTCTCTTTGATTTCTCCCTCCCCCTTTGCACTCTTGTGAACTTCCTATCCACTTACCCTGTCCAATCCTTCATACCACTTCACTTATATTCACCTTCCTGTACATTGAGGGTACACTACATCTCTTTTCCCAAATGGGGCAACCATGTATCTTTCCTATTGCAAGACACCTCTTTCTGTCTCTCTCTCTCATACTCATCACCTGACACAGAGGCATCTCACTCTCCCTCTTAGTTGAGGGATCTTTGCCTGGCTAGCTACATGGTGACCTTGTTGCTGCTGGTGCCATGTAAAAAGCACCCACTATATGTGTAAAGTGGTTGGCATTAGGAAGGGCATCTAGCTGTAGAAACCATTCCAAAACAGACAGGGGAGCATGGCACAGTTCCCTATCTTGTCAGCTCCGGTCAAACCATCCAGTCCATGCCAGCATGGGAAACAGAGCATCAAATGGTGATAATAATGATGATGATGGGGATGAAATATAGGCACATTTATGGTTGGGTAGTCGACAAGTTTGCTTTGTAACCTTGAGGAGAAACTAAATAATGCATACACTAAAATGCTTTGAGTTTGCACAAAACACAAATTGGTATCAACATATTACAAAAGAGAGTTTATACGGGAACTTGTCCAAAGTAGCAACTACAATTGCTCAAAGACAGTTATGGTTTGCAAGACATTGCTGGAGACATAAACAGGAAGTTATAAAGTTATAGACAAACTACTTTTGTGGGAATCAGCTCATGGAAGATGCAGCAGAGGAAAACCTGCTCAAATATTCATTGATCAACTCTCAGACAATACAAACCTCAGTAAGGAGCAGTTGTCATGAACAACGAAAAGTCAGGAATTGTGGATTTTGCCAGGAATGTTTGACCATGGTCACAATGATTATATATATATATATATATATATATATATATATATACCATGTTTATCTCTCTCTCTCTCTGAATGTTGTATGTGCATACACACATGCATACACATGTATGTACGTATGTATGTATATATGTGTGTGTATGTGTGTGCGTATACACCTACCACCCATTTTTCATCTTCTATCTCATTGTGGTTCACATTAGGCGTACTTGAACACAAAACATCACAACAAATCTGTGTTGGCTATAACTTCTATAGAAAATCTGTAAAGATAACCTTAACAAGTGATGTAATAGCACCACTAACACTATGGAACACAGTATTGACTTGAATGTAGGAGAAAGGCAAAAGTTTAAAAACCAAGGGGTAGGCCATTTTATGGTGGGAATTGAGAAAGGAGGAAGCAATAGGTGTGTAGATGCATGTATCAGTGTATTTGTGTGTCTTGAAGTAGGTATAGGGATGGTGTGTGCATGTGTGTTGGCATAGGAGGTGTGTATATAGATATGTGGAAGTGTAGAAGTAATGTGGCATTTGATCGTGAACATCGGGTCAAGAAGCCCATCATATGCAGGTATGAGAGAGAGAGAGAGAGTGTGTGTGTGTGTGTTTGTATTTCTCCTTCAATGATTTGTTTGCTTGCAGATCACAACAAAAGCATGTCTGGGTTGTCTTAGTATTATCTTGATGTGCTACATGCTGTAAACAAAAGCAACACATTTCAAAGAAATGATGTCGTTTGTTTCCAGTCTTTCACAAAAGTATGTCTGGGCTATTCGTTGTTTCAAAGACTAGGAGATTATTACCTTGCTTAGTAACAAGCTGGGAATGGTGCCAGGAAAGGCATCTAACAGTTGAAACTCTGCCTAAATATATTCTTGTCTAACCCATGCAAGCATCGGTATGAGTGAAAATAAGGCTATATGGAAATATGCTGTGCGTGAGAAGATCTGGCAAGCCAAGTGAGACCAAAATCCAAGGCCTCTGCCAGGGATGTAGCCAGCCCACTTATGCGTACCTTTCCTTCATTGAACACTACACTCAGTTTGCAAAGACCTGTTGAGACAAGTGAAATCGAAATCGAACTAAATTTGTAGACTGGCACCCATGCCAACGTCTCTTCATTGAACACTAAACTCGACTTGCGAAGACCTTTTGGGGCAAGCGAAAGCGAAATTGTGATGGCACCTGTACATGTGGATCACTAAGAGCACCGTCCGAGCGTGATCGTTGCCAGAGCACTTGTGCCGGTGGCACGTAAATAGCACCATTTGAGTGTGATCATTACCACATGCCAGTGGCACGTGAAAAGACATTCAAGCAAGTTCTTTGCCAGTACCGCTGGACTGGCTCCTGTGCAGGTGGCACGTAAAATACACCATCTCGAGCGTGGTCGTTGCCAGTACCTCCTGACTG
Source organism: Octopus bimaculoides (assembly GCF_001194135.2). NCBI lineage: Eukaryota > Metazoa > Mollusca > Cephalopoda > Octopoda > Octopodidae > Octopus > Octopus bimaculoides. Next base: position 27,195,896 of record NC_068996.1, on the reverse strand, counting down.
GCCTTCGTGCCGGTGGCACGTAAAAGCACCCACTACACTCTCAGAGTGGTTGGCGTTAGGAAGGGCATCCAGCTGTAGAAACTCTGCCAAATCAGATTGTAGGCTGGTGTAGCCATCTGGTTCACCAGTCCTCAGTCAAATCGTCCAACCCATGCTAGCATGGAAAGCGGACGTTAAATGATGACGACGATGATATGAGTGAAAATAAGGCTACT
>NC_068996.1:27177568-27195036 GCF_001194135.2 Octopus bimaculoides | reverse complement strand
ATATATATAAATAAAATAAAATATTTTATCTTATAAATATAAGATAAAATATTTTGTGATTGTTTATTTCATGAAGCTATTTTATCTTTTCTTATTTCTTTATTGTCCACAAGGGGCTACACACAGAGGGGACAAACAAGGACAGAAAAACGGGTTAAGTCGATTATATCAACCCCAGTGCATTACTGGTACTTATTTAATCGACCCTGAAAGGATGAAAGGCAAAGTCGACCTCGGTGGAATTTGAACTCAGAACGTAGCGGCAGACAAAATACCGCTAAGCATTTCACCCGGCGTGTTAATGTTTCTGCCAGCTCGCCGCCTTATTTTATCTTTTCTATTAACCATATTGAGTACTACATTTACTAACATAGTGTTCTACATCTACAGTTGTTGCTGTTTGCTTAGTCTTAGACCAAGTCTCACTGAGCAGATATTTGCCCAAATGATTCCAGTCCTACCTACCCTGTTTCTTTTCTCGGTCATAGTGTACAAATGACCTATTTCAGATCCACGGGAATCATTAACTACAAGTGCTATTGTTGATAGAAGCACTTACTCATGGTACCTATTAGTAGACAGGTAAACTTGACCAGTGAGCGTTCAGACTTGTCATCTTCAATAGCTGACTAGCAGAAGAAGTAAATGATGACCATCATTATGTTTAGGATGTTGTACTCACTATCATGAGATCATGGTTTCAATTCTTGGTCGGGATGGTGAATTGTATTCTTGAATAAAACATTTCATCTTATAAAAGTTTTACTGTGATCACGTCAACATCTGAGGTGTGGCACATTGGGTACTTGTACAGGCAATATCGATTTGATGGAGGGAGAAAGCTAATGTAAAGGCTGTTCAACAAGAAATTGCAGAACTTCTATCTGAAGTCTATGACAGGAAAATCCATGATGTGTTTGTATTGGTTTCAAATTTTGGCACAAGGCCAGCAAATTTGGGGAGGGGTTAAGTTGATTACATCAACCCCAGTGCTCAACCAGTACTTATTTTATTGACCCTCAAAGGATGAAAGGTAAAGTCGACCCTGGTGGAATTTGAACTTAGAACGTAAAGTTGGACAAAATGCTGCTAAGTATTTTGCCCAGTGTGCTAACGATTCTGTCAGCTCACTGCCTTTTATATATATATATATATATTTATATATTAGCATCATCATCATCATTTTCATCATTTAACATTCATGTTTCATGCTAGCTTGGGTTGGATGGTTTGACAAGGATCTGACGGGTCCAAAGACTGCATTATGCTCCAGTGTCTTCCTTGGCACAGTTTCTACAGCTGGATGCCCTTCCTAACATTAACCACTTGATGCTATTTTATGTGCCACTGGCAGCAGTGAGGCTTTCATGCAGCGTGCAAGTCTAGAAAATCTGAGGAGGTGGGATGAATCCTCGTGTAAGATGCAGGTTAAGATATGAGAGAAGAGGTTGAGTTAGAGCAGGTATTCATTGTTAAGGGGCTACATGGCCATTCATATTTAGAGGAGAGAGTGAAAATGAATTGATGGTATTTCAAAGAGATATATAGGGATGATGAGGTAGGGAAGAGGGCAATGTGAAGAGAGGATTGATTAAGTGAAGTGCCTATATTGCTAAACATCCTGGTCTTTTGTCACTTCTTCAGTGAAGCTGTTTGTTATCTAATAGACTAGAGGATTATTACCTTGCTTAGAAATAAGTGAGGATTTATAAAAAAAAAACACATCTGGCCACAAAAAATCTGAATCATCAAATTCCATTTGACCTATGCAAGCAAAGAAAAGTAGAAAGTAAAATGATGATGGATTGATTTTTCTCTCATCATAAAGTAAATATTAGTTTCAAATTTTAGCACAAGGCCAGCAAATTTAGGATAAGTCAATTACATTGACCCCAATACTCTACTGGTACTTATTTCATTGACCCCATAAAGATAAAAGACAAAGTCAACCTAGGTGCAATTTGAACTCAGAATGTAAAGATGGACAAAATGATGTTAAACATTTTGCCCAGCATGTTAATGATTCTGCCAGCTCACCACCTTTCATAAACTAAAATATTACCAATTCAAACATATATGAGCAGACAATTTATTTGCTGAAGCTTTCTGTTCACGCATTACTAACAGCTAAGTTATTACATAACTTAGTTTTGCAATATCTGCACAAACCCTACAAAACCCTCTGCTAAAAGAAAACTTTTAAAGGTTCTCACAAGTATGTATAGCCTAACATTTGAGGATGGGAGACATGATCTTAACATCATACGTGGACTAAGTGGTACATTGTGTCCTTGAGCAAGGCATTTTGCTTCACATTGCCCTATTCCCTACCTTATCTTCAGCTTTATTTCTTTTGTTTTAAAAAAGTAAAACAAAAACGACAGAGAAACTACTTGTTAAATTAAAATGGGACCATGATTGAACAGCTACACGTCTGCAGTTTTGAACAGCGTGAAATGTGTAGATGTATAAGACAATAAAATTTTTTCTTCATACTATGCATTATTCTATACATACGAATGCTTCAGTTTATTTGAAATGTATGTCATAATTGTTTTGTACAAATTATGCTCAAAGAGAAATGTATTGATATAAAATTTTCTCAAAACATCAACTTGGGCAGAATGGTGGAGATACAGCAGTATCATTGTTATTTTAACAACTACTTTTCCATGCTTATATGGATCAGATGAAATTCGTTGAGTTAAATTTTCTACAGCAGAATGCTTTTCTTTTCACCAACTCTCACTTACTTCTATGTGAAGTATTTTAACCCTATGGCTGGGCATGCTTTCACAAAAGATTGGAAAGAACATACATAGTATAACAGTGACATTTGTTTACAATTATCATACAATGCCAAGAAAAGGAGATACAAACACACATTATGTTTGCAATCATACACACATATACAAGTGTATTACCCGATGGAGTTCTTTCAGTTTCCGTCAACTAAATCCACTCACAAGGTGCCATACAGTGGGATTGAACCTGAGAGCAAATGTTTGAAAAATAAACTTCTTATGATACAGCTATGCCTCTTATATAAAACATAATTGTTGTAAATGATGTTCTTAATAACTTCTTTGACTTTCAATACCCTTTGAAATATAGACCATCAACATACACCTTCCAAGTCATGCTCTAATTTACAGCTACTGAATACAAGCAGTTGAAATGGGGTTCCTCTGAAAGATCTCTGGACAAATGTTACTCAATAGGATGCTTAACTCAGGGTACTTCTCTAAGCTGAGCCACTTCTTCTCTACTTTGAGAGGTCACAGCTCTTGTACTACAGACGTGATTAGAATGTTGCTGGAAAGATGGAATTTTGAAGCCAAGCCAATCAGCAGGTGACCTATGGGTAGACCAAGAATGAGACAGTTGAATAATAAATATCCATAGTTTTGATCAGACTTGGGAAGCCAGCTGAACGCCAACCACTCTCTGAGTGGTTGGCATTAGGAAGGGCATCCAGCTGTAGAAACTCTGCCAAATTTAGATTGGAGTCTGGTGTTGCCATCCGGTTTCACCAGTCCTCAGTCAAGTCGTCCAACCCATGCTAGCATGGAAAGCGGACGTTAAACGATGATGATGATGTTGCTTCCGGTAAGACCTTTTGGAGAAGGTGCATGAGGACTCTATCTTCATAACCCTTTTAGGAATAGTGGGTATAGAAAATAAATGGATGGATGGAATTTTTTCTCCATTTACTTCAAACTTAATTAATAATCCACAAGATAATTTTATCACCAAATATTCCAATAAGAATTTTAACCTATATCCAATTTTTAAAAAAACTTTGGGTTCTAGTTTAGAGTTTATAAAGGAGTTGAATTACAATTATACAACAAAATATAATCAGTGAAGCCTAAATTACATATATTACAGTGAGAAAGAGAGAAGAAATAAATAAATTGTTAAGTAATATTTATCACTGGCAGAATCATTAGCATGCCAGGTGAAATGCTTACTTACTTGTTTTAGTTATTTGACTGTGTCCATGCTGGAGCACCACCTTTAGTCGAGCAAATCGACCCCAGGACTTATTCTTTGTAAGCCTAGTACTTATTCTATCGGTCTCTTTTGCTGAACCGCTAAGTTACGGGGATGTAAACACACCAGCATCGGTTGTCAAGCGATGTTGGGGGGACAAACACAGACACACAATATATATATACATATATACGACGGGCTTCTTTCAGTTTCCGTCTACCAAATCCACTCAAAAGGCTTTGGTCGGCCTGAGGCTATAGTAGAAGATACTTGCCCAAGTTGACAAGCAGTGGAACTGAACCTGGAACCATGTGGTTGGTAAGCAAGCTACTTACCACACAGCCACTCCTGCTTAGCTACATTCTGTCAGTCTTTACTTTCTGAATTCAAATTCTGCCAAGGTCAGCTTTGCCCTTCCTCCCTTTGGGGTTGATAAAATAAGTGCTAGTGAAGTACTGGGGACAATGTAATCAACTTACTTCCTTTCCTGAACTTGCTGGTCTTGGTACTAAAATTTGAAATCAATATTTATCATATGATGTATGCAAGATTATTTTTTATTATCATATGTGAAAGAAAATCAGGACAGTCAATTGATAAAGGAGGTGGGTGAGGAGGAAATACAAGGGGAAAAGGATAAGAAACACTGGTCTTATTGACCATACAACTTTAGTATCATGAATGAAATACCATCATCATTATTTTAATGTCCACTTGTCCATACTTGCATGAGCTGTATGGAATTTGTTAAGGTGAATATTCTACAACTTAATATCCTTTTTTGTTACCAGCCCTCACCTGTTTTCAACTAAGTGATTCTCGCCCCCATGACCAGGCATGTTTTTACAGAAGACTGTAAGATGGTGACACTCATTCACAACTATCTCACAAAGTCAAGGCAAGTAGACAGTAATACACACATGCAACACCCACAACTTATTTACAGTGTCTCCAAGACTGATGGGAAAGACAAAGGGAGGAAGGTACCCTTAAACAGGCAACCTGGCTTGAATGCTTGCAACAATGTGGACTCTGTTAAAGGTATCCAAAGGCCAAACAGGTAGTTTAGATAAAGTCCTATCACCCCAAAACATTGATAGTAGGCCTTTAACTGGATCAAATACACATTACTTTACGATAATCTTGTTACCCTATTTAATATTTGTCTAGCAAGATGTTCACTTCTAATGCTCTATGCTATATTTGTTAATGAAGAGATACTTTTAAAATTAGATGAGGAAGGTGTGGTGTGCATGACCCTAAATCAGTGCTTCTAAGAGTGTTGGAAGTAGAGAAAGGAAAAGCTGTTCTTAGGCCAGAATATTTGCTTTAAAAGTAGACTTAGTGAAAGGTATGCAATGTGCCATGTGGTGATGTTAAGCCAAGCAGAACACACTGTTTAATATTAGGAAGAGTAACCAACTGTGAGATGAGCAATGAGAGTGCCTCTATATGAAATCTATCTAACCTATTAGAAGTAACAGTCAAATTTTCTTCCAATCACAGCTGGCTTTTAAAAAGAGAAAGAAACACATAAGATAATGTAGTCATTAAATATAATATACCTGAAAAATAAGTTAGGAAGGGGAATGTTTGGAGTATCTACTAATCAATCATGTCTACTTGACCAGGATTGACCTGATGTAGAACTAAACAATAACAGAAAGAACCAGCTGGGGAGCCTTCCCTGCATTTTATCAAAGAACCTATTGCCACTTAAGAAAGAAAGAAAAAACAAACTTACCTTTGTTGACAGCAAACTGTGTTAAACCAATAAATATCATACTAGCTGGTAAACCTGGAAAATATAATTAAAAACCAACAATTAACATGGGAACAAATTAATTACAAAATATATAAAATAGCTCATAAATGCTATACTACTTCTTTTTTTTTTTTTCTAAAGAGCAAGCAATGCTGTGTGGTTAAGAAGTTTGCTTCCCAACCACTAGGATTTGGTTTCAATCCTACTGTGTAGTAGCTTGGGCAAGTGTCTTCTACTGTAGCTCTGGTACTGTGGATTTGGTAGATGGAAACTTGAAGAAGCTTGTATTTGGCTGGCTGTCTGTCTGTCTATATATACACACACACACACTCATATATAACATATATTCACACACATACAAGGGTGGGATAAAATGTCCATAAGCTGACTATATCAGAGCTGTGAAATCTTGCATGCATTAATTTCAACTCTACATTGTTTCTCTCCTGGTAAACTGACATCTGATTGTTCAAAGACGACTTCAAAAGTAACTAGTACCGACTTCTCTTGAAAATCAACAAATTTTGGCATTGTGGTGTTATCAAGCATTGGCAAGAAAATGGTTTCGCCCCCCCCCGGACATTAATGCTAATGAGGTTGCTACATTAGGGATGACATTGCAGCTTTATCAACACTGCAAAAATGGGGTAACTGAATTTAGGAGGGGTCTTGCAACTACCACCATTGATTGTGTTCACCACATGATGATGGATGAAAGATGATTGACTATAAATCAAGTAGCCAATGCTATTAGCATATTCTGAGAGATTTGAGAATATTCTGCACAATGAACTTGGCATGATGAAGGTTTCTGCTCGGTGGGTGTCATGTCTTTTGATACTTGATCAAAAGTACACCAGATTGATCACATCATGGGAATGTCTGACATTGAGGTAGTTCCAACAGGTTTCCTTTGATAGAAGTTGTGTAGAAGCCTGTCAAGCCCTGTAAAATTGTCCATGCCAGTGCCACGTAAAAGCACCTGTAATAGACACCCAGAACACTCTGTGAAGTGGTTGGTGTTAAGAAGGGGCTCAGCTGTAGAAAGCATGTCAAAACAGACATATGGAGCTTGGGCAGCTCTCCAGCACCTGTCAAACCGTTTGACCTACGCCAGCATGGAAAGTGAACATTAAATGATGAAGATGCTGATGATATATGTGCGCGCGTGTGTGTGTGTGTCTTTGAGTTGGTGTTTAGATGCGATGATATTGTGTGTGTGTCTTTGAGTTGGTGTTTGTCTCCATAAACTGCTTGACAACTGGTAACTTAGTGGTTCAGCATAAAAGATTGATAAAATAGTTACCAGGCTAAAATATAAATACTGGAGGCAATTTTTCTGATTAAAACCCTTCAAAACAGCCCTACCATGGTTGCAGTCCAACGAGTGAAATATATGAAAGGTAGAAACAGATAAAAGATGTGTGTGTGTGTGTGAATGTGAGGGTGTGGATGTGTGTGAATGTGTGTGTGCGTGTGTGTGTGTGTGTGAGAATGAGTGTTTGTGTGAATGAGAGGATGTGTGTGTGTGAATATTACCTTGCTTGGAAACAGGTATGGGTTGTCGACAAGAAGGGCATCCGGTACTAGAAAATCTGGCTCAAAAAAACTCTGTCTGACCCATGCAAGCATGGAAATGTAGACATTAACATGATGAGGAGGAAAAATATAGAAATGGGAAACGGTTAGAAGTAGAAGATATGGAATCTCAGAAGGAAATATGGAAATATTGCGATACAGTTGTTTCACTCTTTTTACAGCCATATCAAAATAGAAGCGGTCGTCTTGCAGTTAATGTTTTATTCGTTTACTTGTCACAATCATTACACTATGGGCACGCTTGGGGCATTGCCTTGAAGGACTTAGCTGATTAAATTGACTCCAGTACTTATTTTATTGTTCTCTTTTTTTGCTGAGTTGCTAATTTATAGAGATAAAAAAAACATTAGTTGTCAAGTAGAGACAAATACACACACGCACACACACAAGTAGCTTCCAAAGTTTTCAAATATCAAATTCACATACAAGGCATTGGTTACCCCAGAGCTGTATAGTAGCAGATACTTGTTCAAGGTGCCACGCAGTGGGACTGAACCCAGACCATATGACTGCAAAGTAGACTTCTTAACCACACAATTCAGTTATAATTTACTTGGGAAATAACCCTAAAGTTAGGGAGGAACTTATTGGTTATATGACAACAGGCAGGAATTTTAAGTGGACCACATAACTTGTGGGTAGACTGACTGCATGTGAAGCTGTTTAGAATAGTTAAGATGTAGTTGCTGTTATTGTTTTGACCCAAGTCAGCTATAAACAAGCAATCCAGGCATGACGATTTAGTTTTATTTTTTCAGGTATTATGTGCTTAACACTAAATTATCCATTGAAGTCATAGATATAATCCTCTTTAAGATGGTATGTTGAGTGACCAAGCAGAAGGTCCTTTGTGTAGCTGTGAATCCCAATCACTAAGTGAAACAATGGTATCTTTATATAGTGGTTGCCTAAGAGCACAACAAAGTAAAAGAAGGCTACTAAACATGAATTTGATACTCAATGTTAGGGGAGTTGGGCATGGAGGTTGGTAGCTTCAGTGAGTAAAAACATTTCCTGTTAAAAAAAAGATGAATTAAAAAACCTAGATTTGTCTGTCTCAAACAAGAGTAGCTTTCTGAATATTTATTGTCCAGAATACTGATCTAGTGGAAGCTGTTCAGAGACATGCAACCAAATGTCAGTCAATCACCATATCTTGGAACATTGTTTCTCTGGGCATTGACACACACTACAGTTATGATGTCTGACAATGACTTGGTAGGATCCAGAGTCCATCTTTCAACAACAACTTTGGCTACCTTCTTGAATTCAATACCTCTACCACTCATGGACATACTGCTTTTTAGTAAGAAATGTTTAAAGAAATTTAATGAAAATACCTAATGAAATTGATAAAGAACAATAAAAAATTCAGTCATATCTTTTATCTTTTACTTGTTTCAGTCATTAGACTGTGGCCATTCTGGGGCACCGCCTTGAAGAAGTTTGAGGCAAATAAATTGACCCCAGCACTTATTTTTTTTAAGCTTGGTACTTATTTTATTTGTCTCTTTTGCCAAGCCATTAGGTCATGGGGATGTAAACACATTAACACCAGTTATCAAGTGGTAATGGGGGACAAACAAAGGTACACACACACACACACATGATGGGCTTCTTTCAGTTTCGGTCATCCAAATCCACTCACATTACTTTGGTTGGCCCACTGCATGACACCTTGGGCATATGTCTTTTAAGACATATGCCCAAGGTGTCATGCAGTGGGACCGAAACCGGAACCATGTGGTTGGGAAGCAAACTTCTTACCACACAGCCATGCCTGGACCCTCAAAATATTGATCTCTTGGATAGCAACATAGACCCCTCTCCACTAGGGTTCAGTATTGACCACTCTGCTGACCCTGGTCTACATAATATTTTTCATCTTAAGTGTTGTATCAAGACTGACTTATACAAGCAAAATCACAACATTAACTAATATATAATACTGCACAGCACCTTGAGCAAATGTTTATATAAATGCAGGTCACAGATCTGAGGTTAAGGATTTCATTTCACAACCATGTGGTTTCTGATTAAGTCACACTGCGTAGTACTTTGGGCAAGTATCTTCTGCTATAGCTACTCTGGCTGATCAATGCCTTGTAAATGGTAATGGTAGCTAAAAACTGTGTAGAAGTCTGTGTGCGTACACATGTATATGTGCATGTGTATGTTTCATCATTATTGGTATAATCCTTTAGCATTCAGGTGACTGTCAAAAGCAATTCTTATTTATCCACATTGTTTTGAATTAAACACGCATCATCTCATAGCTTTGAGCATTGTTTCTCAACCTTTTTACCCTTAAAAATAAATTACATGTCTCAAGGAATTCCTGCACAAAAAAATTATATACCATATCTTTCTCATATTTTTTCATTGTAGTTCACATAATAAATCTCACACACACACATAACAATCATGAAATTAGCACTAATTTATTTCATTCTTTCTCGCAGAATCCTAGGGTACCGTGGAACCCGGGCTGAGAAATGCTGGCTTTGAGGTATCAACGATGTGACTTAATTTTTACAATGACATTGTAAGGTAGGTGTGAAAGGTCAGATTTGGCCAGTGTGAACATAAAACAGGTAGAACACTAGGGCCTGATATGGCAGGTTTAAATACTAAAGGGTTAATGTTCACTTTGCCATGATGCCTGCATGAATAAGACAGACTTTGTTAAGGTAGATTTTCTACAGCCTGATGCACTGCCTGTTGTCAACTCTCACTTGTTTCCAAGCAAAGAAATATTTCCTTATGACTGGACATGTTTTTTATGGAATCTTGGAAACAAATGATACCACTTGCGTGACAATGATTCTTGTTTACAACTATCATGTGATGTATATATGCATGTCTGTGCATTTGTGTGTGTGTATGTATGTGCGCACAAATGCTGACACTCCAAAGATTTGTTTGTCACTGTTTGCAAGAAATGGTGACATGATGTTTACATTCTTTGTGAACATTTTGATCAGTTGCACTGTACTTTTAAGATTAAGGGAATAAAAAAAATCCCTTACTTGATAAGAAAAAGGGTTGACAATATGAATGGTATCCAGTTATAAAATGTTGTCCCTTTAAGTCTCCGTCTAGTATGAAAAAAATGGATGCTAAACAAACAAATTAATGAACAAGTTAAAAAAAATAAGTGACTTACTTCGATACCAAAAACTTTCTCTGTTGCATTCATGAAGAACTCTGAGTTCATCACGACTCAATGTCACTAGATTTTTCTGTAAAAAAATAAATAACAATAATAATAATAATAACAACAATAACAATGCTAATATTGGCACAAGGCCAGCAATTTCAGGAAAGTGGCTAAGTTAATTACATCAACTCCAGTGTTCAACTGGTACTTATTTTGTCAACTTGGAAAGGATGAAATGCAAAGTTGACCCTGGCAGCATTTAAACTCAGAATGTAAAGATGGATGAAATGCTGCTAAGCATCTTGCCTGGCATACACATGATTCTGCAAACAGCAGCAGCAGTAACAACAACAACAAGTGTGTGTATGTACATATTCTTTTATTTGTTTCAGTCATTTGACTGCAGCTAAGCTGGAGCACAACCTTGAAGGGTTTTAGTCGAACAAATCAATCCCAGGACTTATTTTTTAAGACTAGTACTTTGTCTATTGGCCTCTTCTGCCAAACTGCCAAGTTATGAGGATGTAAATACACCAACACCGGTTGTCAAGCAGTGATGGGGGGGGGGGACAAATACAGGCACAAAGCCACCCACATACACAGACATATACCTAGTCCACTAACAAGGCTTTGGTTGGTGGCCTGAGGCTATAATAGAAGACATTTGCCCAAGTGGCACTGAACCTGGAACCATGTGGTTGGGAAGCAAGCTTCTTACCACACAGCCATGCCTATAGATAGATTGATCTTTCAAATAAAAGCAGTTGTGTTAGGTATGATGGGAATGGGGAACAACAAACTCCACACATGTGGAACTGATTGATTTGTTTGAATTCTTCTTATTTTAATAAATGCTTCATAATACATAAATTATTAACTGTTGTTTAATGCTAGGTAGTTCTGGTTGAATGCAGAACCATGAGAGTAGCCAGGATTTTGAAGGGAAGTGGGTTTCAAGTATTAAGATGAATTCACCATCAGCTATCTAACTTACATTTGTATGCACACGTATGTGTATACTAGATATACATATAACTTGTAGAGCCTCTCTCCATTGGCTATGTATGTGAAGCCTATGATCGAAGATGTCTCAACCATGAGTAGATTGTTGTGTAACCCCTGATAAATTAGATCTGTGATCTTGTTCTATTCATGTCACTGTATGATTAAAAAGTTCACTTCACAATCTTGTAGGGTCTTCTATAAAAGTTTCAAATCTTGACAGAAACTGTGTAGAAACTCACTTGAAGAACTATACCTACTTTTTGGGTGGTAGACTTAACTCATTCAATATCATCCCTGTCAGAGACAGTTTCTAGTTCTATCATACAAATTATATCTATTTCAATGTGTTTATTATTAACCTTTTAGCATTCAGATTACTCTGTCAAATGTAATGCTTATCTATTCACATTGTTTTGAATTAATCATACATCATCTCATAGTTTTGAGATTTCAATGATGTGATTGTTTATTTTTAGAATGACACTGTAGGGTAGGTGAGAGTGGCCAGATCTGACTAGTTTGAGCATAGAGTAAGAAAGATATTTAGGCCAGATATGGCCAGTTTTAACTAAAGCCACATGTCATAGTTCTATGAAAAAACTCTTCATCAAGTTATGGGTCAAATAATACAAGCTTTAAACATTTTCTTACCATGTTTCTGTTGAAATACACTGTGTTTGTTTCAATTAATTTAGAAAATAATTAAGGATTTAGTAAAATAACTTTGGCAGAATTATGCTGCTGTTTAGCATATAATTTAACATGAAGTTTTGATTTAAATCACTTTAAGCATCAAATTTGTGAGAAGACCCGGCAAGACAAGTGAGATCGTTGCCAGTGCCCCTGGACTGGCTCTTGTGCGGGTGGCACATAAGATGTACCATCTTGAGCGTGACCGTTGCCAGTACCGCCTGACTGGCCTTTGTAGGGTTTTCGAGCGAGATCGTTGCCAGTGCCCCTGGACTGGCTCTTGTGCGGGTGGCACGTAAAAGACACCATTTCGAGTGTGGCCGTTTTCGTGCGGGTGACACGTAAAAGCACCCACTACACTCGCTGAGTGGTTGGCGTTAGGAAGGGCATCCAGCTGTAGAAACTCTGCCAAATTAGATTGGAGCCTGGTGTTGCCATCCGGTTTCACCAGTCCTCAGTCACATCGTCCAACCCATGCTAGCATGGAAAGCGGACGTTAAACGACGACGACGACGAACCAGGGACAGTCATGGATGAATTCATAAGAAAAATTAAAGAAAATGCTGGTTGTTTTATTAAATTTCCCCAAAATTCTCGATTCTTTTAAAAAATGATGGAAGTACATAGTTTATTTAACCTTTTGACATTCAGATTATTCTGTTAAATATAATGCTTTTATATTCACATTGTTTTAAATTAATCATATATTATCTCAAAGAATCGAAATTTTGATTATGTGATTGTATATTTTTAGAATGACACTGTAGGGTAGATGTGAGAGGCCAGACCTGGGTGGTTTGAGCATAAAACAGGTAGAATATTTGAACCTGATATGGCTGGTTTAAATGGGTTTCTGGCAATGAAAGAGTTAATCTACCATATTGGTTGCATATAACAGTTTGCCCTGTTAGTGCAAACATTTGGATCAAGTCTCTAATTGCAGGACATTAAATCATAGAGACCTTGAAAAAGGACATAGATGTTTTCTTCTCCTGACTAAAAATAAATAAATAAATAAAAAAGTTATTATGTTGTTTATTTTTTGGAAACTTGTGTTTTTGTGTTGATTACTTTCAGGTCAGACTTATTCAGGAAAAATATCATTAAAAGTATTCCAACCTATCTATTTTTAAAAGGTGTATTTAGGACTACGTTATCTAATGTATGCTTCCTTATTTTTTTTACTTCTAAAATACTGGTATATAAATTTGAATTTGGTTTCTGATGGAGATGAGACTCTCTTGTAAAGCTGGTATGGATTAGATGACTCTGTAGAATGGCAAATCAATGAATGACAATATTCTTTGAAGCTCTCTAAGTTTGCACCATTACCAGCAAAATTTTGTCTGTTTTTACTATGCTAGCATAGCAAGTTTTTCTGAGGCAGTGTTTTACTGGATGCCCTGCTTTGTCACCAACCCTTTTAGTTCTCTTTTATAACACACAAGCATGTGGCTTACTGTTTAGGGTATTCAGCTCACAATTGTAAGGTTGTGAGTTCAATTTCTGGCAGTGCATTGTGTCATTGAGCAAGATACTTTATTTCATGTTGCTCCAGTCCACTCAGTTGGCAAAAATGAGTAGTACCTGTATTTCAAAGGGCCAGCCATGTCACATTCTGCATCATGCTGAATCACTCTGAGAACTACGTAAAGGGTATGTGTGTCTGTCCAGTGCTCAGCCACATGCAAGTTAATTTCATATGTAGGATCAACTGGAACCCCTGTTGTTGTAACCGATGGAGTAACAGTTAAGTTGAATAACACACAAGAATGCTGTTTACCTATTTTAAAACTGAAATGTTTACAACTCCATTGGTTATGACGATGAGTGTTCCAGTTGATCCAATCAACAGAACAGTCTGTTCATGAAATTAACATGCAAGTGGCCGAGTACTCCACAGACACGCATATCCTTAACGTAGTTCCCAGGGAGATTCAGCATGACACAGAATGTGACAAAGCTGGCCCTTTGAATTACAAGTACTACTCATTTTTGCCAGCTGAGTGGACTGGAGCAACATGAAATAAAGTGTCTTGCTCAAGGACACAACGTCACTGGGAATTGAACTCATGTCCTTATGATTGTGAGCCAAATACCCTAACCACCAAGCCACATGCCTTTACAGTATATATAATGGATTCAATAAAAGAAGCAGCAAGATAATGCATGATGAATTCAAGCCAATTTGAATAAATAAGCATTGCTAGTACTGTCATTACTAGCAAGAATCTGGAGGAACAGAAGAATTTATATATATTTAGTCTATTCTATCAACAAGCACACTAACTTTACTTCATTATTTCTATTCACCATAAGAGTTTTGGAAAGCACCTGTCTCATAGTAAAAGAATAGTACTTTCCTTTGAACAGTTCATCACAGGAACTGATTTTATCGATTCTAAAGGAATGCATGAAGGAATGGAACATATACCAGGATTTAACCGTAAAAATTTTGAAGTACTCAGCTTTGGGCAATTGCTAAAGTAACCTCCAGTTCTCAATGGATTGTTCCATCTGTACATGTTTTGCATGAATGAAAGATTTCTTTCTAAGCCAAAGAGGGAACCTGTAGGTGGTTGCTAGAAATGCTAGAAGTAGCAACCAAATTTCTTTCTCTCAAAATCACATCTTTCTGTTTTGCGTAAGGCGAGGAGCTATATCTAACTAGGCTAAAGTTGTTCTGAATACTTTAAGCACAGACATGCAAAGAAGGCATGGTCATCGCTTGAATACTTTTGATTTTAGATATACTTGACTAGATCTGACTTGAGGCAGGCAACAACAAAAACAAAAATGATTTCTTCCCACAAGGTAATTAAAACAGGCTAGTGAAATTCGGTTCGTTAAGAGTTTACTGCTATCTTAATACAAATGATATATTACAAAGGAATGTAATATAATATGCCGAATCGACTCAATACAGGTACTTATCTTTATGACCGCCAACCGTTGTGAGAATGTTACTCCTAATAATTTCAGTATTTGACGGTTTATACGGAGCTCATAGCCCCAAAACTTCTCAAAAAAGTCCTACAAAATCAGCTCACGTCCTATAAACACAAGGTCATAGTTTAAAATACAGGCAAGAGGCAAACCAAATTGAGCCTACCTCAAATTTAGATGTCTTAATAAAGCCGTCACATACACAAATTACCTTTTCGACAAAGTAAGAAAGGGTAAATTTTTCGTTTTGAAAGGAGTAAGAGAAGAGGGGGTAGGGGAAAGGGCTGTCTTTCTAAACTCTGGCCGTGTTGAAAGGCAAAGTTATTTCTGTCGATTTCAAGCACTTGTATCGAATATAACATCAATTTCGTTTTAGTAAATAAAACAAGAGGCAACGTCCTTGCAAATCGGATCGGAAACTCAGTTTCGCTTTCAGCTTTCATTTCTTTTCAATGTCACTCTGCTTTATGCCTTCCAATCCGTTGGTAACAACCACATTACTTTTCACTTTCTAAACACAAATCTGATAGAGGGACGCCTATAAGGATTAAATTTTTTCCTCGACACAGTATGACCCCACCATCCCCAATTAAGAGGAACATTTATGATATTTTATTTTCACATGAACAATGATAACATTTAAAGGGATACATGACACATGGACTTTGTAACTTAGCAGACTCATCAAGCATACAAAACAAAATCTGCATTTATTCTTCGACGGTACTTAGCAGCATTTAAAAGCGGGTCTGATGTACGGAGTAACAGATGTCATTGCGAGAATGTAACACAGCCAAAGTCCCAGTCTTTAGTAACACGATACCACCACTACGACTACTACTAACAATAACATTTAAATATAGATGCACATGTAAGTGAAACAAATAATCGAAGCAGATAAAGACGTAAATTTAGTGAATTCACCTGAGGCAAGTTAGGGTTATTCGCTTCTGGGTAGGGATTCTTAAAATTCCTCCACGGACCGACCCTATCCGGATCCTCGTCGCCACCCTTAACCGGGTGACCTCCGTCCATAGCCGTGTGTTTTTGTATCTGGTAATTCTATGTCAGTACTTCCGTTACGTCAAGGGAGACAACTATCAACGCCTTTGGTAACTAGCTCGTTCGTGGCGGCTTAATTAACTTATTTTGACTTCGAACAGAATCTGAAAGCGAAACGGTATTGTATCGAGAGCCGCTTATTATCACCACAAACAATACTATCAACAAGTCATTGTTATTAAACATTAATCCATAAACGGGGTTTCTAACTGCTTATTTGCTAAATTTTATCAGCAGGTGATTGGCATTATTATTCGAACAGGCTTCGTTCCAGAGTGTTGACAATAAGAAGCGGCGGAGTTATGCCATACGCACGCCATATAACCCCTCATAACTTTATTATTTTTTTGGAATTTTCAGAAGACTTTTGCAAATTTGTATTCTACACACGGGAATTCACACGACTATATATATATATATATATTTATCTATATAAAATACATAGTTTAAAATACGGACAGTCCAAATTTTTGGCTTAAATCCCAGTCGTGTGAATTCCCGTGTGCAGAATACAAATTCGCAAAAATTTTCCGAAAATTCCCAAAACTAATAAGTTATGAGGGGTTATATGGCTTTCTTAAAGCAGAATTCTGCTGAAACGGCTTACATTGTATGTAAATTCAATGGTTAAGTCTAATGTTAGCGCATCTTAATAGAAGGAGCATTAAAAAAATTACAAGGAAAAAAGTCAGTTAACATCTAGGGTTAATGTTGACATTTTACCCAGAAACAAAATCGGAAAAAAAAAGTGCAACGGGTGTAAAAAAAGGCGAAGGAAACGAATATGAAAACAAAAATACCCGGAAAGCAACGGGGGTGGGGGGAGGGAGGCCTTCGGAAAATTCACAAGAACCGATGTTTTTCCCTCATGACTTTTAGGAAAATGTTTTTTTAAATGAAATTTTATATAAATACCTTTCAAACGGTATAGATTACGATTATAAAGAAATTTGTGGGGAAAATCTCTTCGGAGGGGGTGGGGATAGGACTTCGGAAAATTCACAAGATCCGATGTTTTCCCTCGTAACTTTGAGGGAATACCTTTCTATTGCACACCCACGTAAGAAACGAATCTGAAAGCAAAAATGCGCTGAAAGCAACGGGGTAGGGGAAGACTTCGGAAAATTCACAGTATTAACAAGATCCGAGTTTTTCCCTTGTAACTTTGAGGAAAATATAATCCTTTTGAAATAATAAATTAGGCTTTTCCTCAGGAACTTAGATGCTAAACATCCCTTTGAAGGG
>NC_068996.1:27176403-27177558 GCF_001194135.2 Octopus bimaculoides | reverse complement strand
CTTCGGAAAATTCACAAGAACCGATGTTTTTCCCTCATGACTTTTAGGAAAATGTTTTTTTAAATGAAATTTTATATAAATACCTTTCAAACGGTATAGATTACGATTATAAAGAAATTTGTGGGGAAAATCTCTTCGGAGGGGGTGGGGATAGGACTTCGGAAAATTCACAGTATTAACAAGATCCGAGTTTTTCCCTTGTAACTTTGAGGAAAATATAATCCTTTTGAAATAATAAATTAGGCTTTTCCTCAGGAACTTAGATGCTAAACATCCCTTTGAAGGGTTTGGGTCCTTCTACTATATATATATATATGTAGTGGATCTTGCATGCATGAAGTGGATTCAATCCACTATAGCCAAATTTAAATTAACACTGCAACAGAACTTTTCCCACGGTGGAACAATGGTTTTTCTCTGACAGCAGTTTAATATTTTCCAGATGCCTTTAGCTAGGCCGAAACAATGTCTTCACTACCTGACCCTTTCTAACCTCTTCTACATCACCGAAATCTAGAATAGAGATAACAAGACCACCAACTAAATCTATTGTTCTCAATAATGTATCTATCCTTCTAGATAGTTATAAAAGCAAGGAAAGCCCAAGCAAAATTTAGTTTAGTCATCAGTTGGTGACGACTCAACCAGTTCAGTCACCGGTCGGTGACGACTCAATGAGAACGAAGTATGGCTGACCAGCTAGAACCTCGACCAGAGGGAGAAAGAAGGTTACAACCAGCCAACTATGAGACACAACTTCCTTCACCTCTATAACTTTCACTAGCTCAATTTCTTTTCTCTGTAACATTACCATATCTCTGTCTATATACTGCTACAAGATCGTGTACACACATATACAGGCCGAAATTAACTTTCTTTACCTTGCATGCTTTACGAACTGTGTTATACTATTACACTAACCTACCCGTCGTGGTATGGCATTTATTAAAGTAACGATAAATAAATATTTCTTTACAACTTCGATCACTGTTCTTCGTTCATCTTACGACCATTACAATTGGCAACCCACATCGCTACACAAACAAAAACATTATCATTACAATTGGTGACCCCGTAAAAAAAGAATTGCAGTCTTCACAAAAACCTTACCATTACAATTAGTAACCTCCGATCTAACATTTATTGTTACATATA
>NC_068996.1:27175160-27176393 GCF_001194135.2 Octopus bimaculoides | reverse complement strand
TTATCCATACAATTTCAAAATAAGGTGATTAAAGTCAAAATAAGTAACAAGCATATCCAAAGTTAATGCAGTACGATCGTTTCATGTGACTCCATTTAATTAAGCAATGTGAACATTACATCAAATATAAAATGCAGAGCAATCTTCAGCTGCACAAATGTAATTTAATGAAATTATATTTAAACAGGAGAACATATTTTTATAATTAAATCTAAACTCTCCAAGTAGAAAGGAAGAATACAAAAACCATTTTGACTTGGCCAGACCATACAGGCTAGTAAATAATTCTAAGCAGATTTTTAACTGTCACTAATTTTATTTGTTTTTTGTTTCTGATTTATGAACTATCTTATCAGACCTAGTGATTCAAAGCTTAAGAGGACACTGGCATTTTCTTTTTAGGGTGAAGGATAAACAGTATAGACAGTAAATATGGATGATATAGTTGTAAAATTTCTTAGGGTTTGGTGACAAACTACTATTGGAGGGGAGGTCTCTACTAGCAGACCAGTTTATAATGGAGCAGGGGAAGTTTTAACACAAGGCACCTAGGTCAAAAGTGTATAAAATAAGGTTGCTATATTGTGTACAGATACAGCAAATGGCTATTTATAGTTTTCATTAACCAGAATAATTGTTTTACATATGCTAAGTTTGAAATACTTGAGATACCAATATTTCCTTAATTAATATGTGAATAAACAAAGGCTAATTATAAATTAATAATGAAATAAAATGAAATAGTGTATAATAATATAAATAATCAATTAAGGCAGTATACAAAAACCATGAAGTGGTATTAATTTAAAATGCTATGGTGAAGTACATTTAGACTTATTTGCACCAATATAAAAGACCCATAGATAAGATGTGAAATTAAAATTTATATATATATTGGACTAAAATTAAAAAATTAAACTTGTATATCTAATATCATTAAAAGGACACATAAATAGATTTATTATACAGTTAATATAAAGAATTGATACGTAGGATTTACATCATCATCATCATCATCATCGTTTAACGTCCGCTTTCCATGCTAGCATGGGTTGGACGATTTGACTGAGGACTGGTGAAACCGGATGGCAACACCAGGCTCCAGTCTGATTTGGCAGAGTTTCTACAGCTGGATGCCCTTCCTAACGCCAACCACTCAGAGAGTGTAGTGGGTGCTTTTACGTGTCACCCGCACGAAAACGGCCACGCTCGAAATGGTGTCTTTTATGTGCC
>NC_068996.1:27170637-27173589 GCF_001194135.2 Octopus bimaculoides | reverse complement strand
ATCGTACTGCATTAACTTTGGATATCCTTGTTGCTTATTTTGACTATATATATATATACATACATACAGGGGTTGGACAAAATAATGGAAACACCTTAAAATTTCAAACAAATTTATTTTAATATGGGGTAGGACCACCTATGACAGTAATTACAGCTTGAATTCTATGAGGTTTGGACTCGTACAAAGTTTGAATTGTTTCCAAAGGAATTTTTGTCCATTCTTCAGCTAAAACAATCTCCAGTTCTTGTAGTGATGATGGTGGAGGATATCAACTCCTTACTTGTTTTTCTAAAATGTACCATAAATGTTCAATAATATTAAGATCTGGGGACTGTGGTGGCCAGATAAGATGGTCAACTTCACTAGAATGTTCCTCGTGCCATTCAGTAACAACTTTAGCTGTGTGAATTGATGCATTATCATCCTGAAAGACTGCGTTTCCATCCGGAAACAGTTCTGCAACCATAAGATGAATTTGATCAGATAACATGCTTAAATAGTCTTGACTATTAATTCTGCCATGAAGGGAAACCATTGGGCTGGCGGATTTCCAAGATATAGCCCCCACCTCCTCCTGAGATTATCACAAATCCTCTTTCATGTTTAACAGTTGGAAGAAGGTAGTCTGGGTCAAATGCTTCTTTTGGCTGTCTCTATATGTATACTTGGCCGGTAGTCAGAAATAAGGTAAAGGTTGACTTTTAACCACTATGCCATATGCCCATGGGCATATGGCATAGTGGTTAAGAGCGCAGGCTACTAACCTCAAGATTCCGAGTTCGATTCCAGGCAGTGACCTGAATAATAATAATAATAATAACAACAACAACAACATCGAAAAATACCCTAGGAATGAGAACCCAGGTTCGAAATTTCCCCAAGACACTCAATGAAGGCCGGACAGTATATCAGCCGAAACGCTGTGTTATCAGCAAACAAGGACAAATATCCGTCAAATGTAAATAATGTAAACAAATGGTAATTCAAATTAATTAAGTGAAGTCGTGTGTGTGTAAGAAAAAAACATTTTCCTACAGAAAAGTATGCTACTAAAATGAATTATCTTTTACGTACCTATTTTTTAAAAATCACTGTGGATAAATGCCAGAAATGATCTCAGGCTCTCCAATATTTAAAATTTAAACAGAAACAATCTGGGGTACAGAGTGGGGTTGAAAAAAATAATAAATGTTCAATTTTTTTTTTTTAATAGCATAAATGTGTTTATGGGGAGAAAAATATTGAAAAACATCATTACGTGCGAAAGTGAGAAAGAAATGAGGAGGGTTGTCTTGGGATGTGCTAGAAACGACAGCCAAATCTCCCTTAAATCACACTTTTTCCTCTGAAAATATTTACAATAATTTTTTATTTTCACTGAAAATCCTTCTCCCATAGTTTTAAGTGCAAAAAATTGGCCAAAATTGGTCCGGAGTGGGGATGGGGGAGTAAAAGAAAATGAACTTATGTGGTCTTTCTGATCTGAAACTCCGCTACCCACCCACTGGAAAAATTTTCCTCACAAATTTCTTTATAATCATAATCTATGCCATTTGAAAAGTATTTGTATAAACTTTCATTAAAAGATACCAATTTTCCTGAAAGTTATGAGGGAAAAAATCAGATTGTGTGAATTTTTCCACAAGCCTCTCCCCAAGTCTTTGGAAAACCTTTTCCCCACAAATTTCTTTACAATTGTAATCTATGCCAATTGAAAGGTATTTATATAAAATTTCATTAAAAGATATCCATTTTCCTGAAAGTTATGAAAGAAAAAATTGGATCGTGTGAATTTTCCGAAAGTCCTCTCTTTCCCCCCTTCCCCGGTTCATTTGCGCAAATTTTGGTTTTCAGATTCGTTTATTACACATTTTTTGTGCCTATTACACTTGTGTTTTTTTGTTTTGGTGGCTGGTGTTAAATTAGATATTAACCAAAAAAATCTTTGTTTCCTCTGCTGTTGTTGTAACAACTTCCACAACCTCCATCATCATCATCATCATCACAACCCCTGGTACCATTGAGATGTATCTTTTCTGGTGTTGTTTGCCAATATCTACATTATCCAATATGAATCGCCTCTACTGCCTAAATCTGCCTCACTCATCCTTCCACCTCACATCCAACCACATTCAGTGTCTGAATCCACCTCCTAACTGTGAAGCTTGCAAATTACCTACACCTATCTTCCATCATTCACAGCACTGCCCTTCATCTATTTCCCTGACATTCTTCCACTAACATTGTATACTTTCCAGCTTTCCTTCCTCTTGTTTCCTGTATCCTTGTCTCCCATAACACAGTCAATTCATGACGGCTATATACAATGAACTGCCTTTGGCACAAGAACTAATTCAGGTCTCAAAACCATGTTCATCATTTCTGTTAGCATTGCCTACTTCCCTTCCTCATCCACTAACATTCTCTCAGTCATCTAACACTGCTGACATCCTACATATGTGAAGGGAGATTACAGTCTTCCCTTCTTTTTTATTTTGCCCCTTCACAGATTTAATACCTTTTGCCTGTTGTAGTCCCTTATCCTTCCTCATTTGCACCACTTTGTAAATAACCTCTGCCAGCTGATGGAGTACAGGATTGTGTCTTCAAGTATAAGCTGAGAGAAACAAGTCTACAACAACACAAAACATCTTCCAGCATTCCTCTTGATTTCTTTTTAAAATTTTGCATCCCATTTTTATCAATTCCTTATCTCTTAAGATTTAATGGTGACAGCAGCATACCAACTGAATCTACTTCAATACAGATTGATCACTCCAACATTGAAAGTTGATTGTTCTATGTGATGTGCTTCAGATTCACTTCATCACTCTGTACCCATACACACTGAACTTTTCCTAGTGTATTGCTTTGTGATTTTGCCTTTCTTCTCTCTGACTGCTTCCACTGTTTTTGAAAACAGGATTCCTCTGAGTTTTTTTTTTTTTT
>NC_068996.1:27165591-27170461 GCF_001194135.2 Octopus bimaculoides | reverse complement strand
ACCACCACCACCACCACCACCACCTCCAAATGAGGTAACCTTCACATAGTTGCTTGATCTGGTAAAACAGCAGTCAAATATTTTCCCCAGTATAGTCAAGAGACCACTAAAAACACTCCCACCATGGTCTAGATTGCATCTCTGCCAACCAGGCTCAGTAAACATCTTTCATTTACCCTGTGTCTAAGAGCATGTACTTTAGCTTAGTGCTGTTTTCATGTTTTGCATCAAAGAAATGCTTGAGATACATTCTTACCACTCGCACTTCAAATGTGAAGTCTTTCCTAGTAGTCTCTTTGAGTTTACTAATTAGCTCTCAGGCTAAACTATTATTCTTATCAAACTAATTTCATCTTAATTTTACTCTTTAATGAGCCCACTATGTGTTATATCTGATTGTTTTCTTCTCTTGATTACGGTCTTAGTCTCTGGAAGTAGATTTCTGATCAAATAACTTAGCTAAGTATATAGACCACAATTGTTGATATCCTATACTTCTTATCTGTTGATTTAATAAAGATTCAATCTATGTAATCCTTTGATAGATGGCTGATTGAATGAAAGGAAAAAATGAACAAATGAACAAAAGTATGGGGACATATTGAACTATTCTTTGGAGGCCTAGGATCATGGAAAAAGTCAAGTACACTCTTGCTACATGAGCATAGTGGTGAATATTGCAACAATATTTTGTGGGAGAGAGATACTCTGGTAGCTATTGGAGATTGACTGAGCAGTTTTCCTGGAGAATTCTAAAGTTAGGAATTATAGATGTCTTACAAAATTCTTTGCTCTGACAATTGAAATTTGCCTTTTAGTTGGAGAAAACAAAACAAAACAAAAATCTAATAGTAGTTTTTTTTGGATTATTCTTTGTGGAAGAGGTAGACCCAGGAAGACATTGATTGTGGCCATGCTGGAGCACCGCCTTTAGCTGAATAAATCTCCCCCAGGACTTATTCTTTGTAAGCCTAGTACTTATTCTATTGATCTTTTTTGCCGAACTGCTAAGTTACAGGGGACGTAAACACACCAGCATCGGTTGTCAAGTGGTGGTGGGGGGACAAACACAGATACAAACATATATGCATATATGTATATGATGGGCTTCTTTCAGTTTCCGTCTACCAAATCTATTCACAAGGCTTTGGTCGACCCAAGGCTTTAGTAGAAGATACTTGCCCAAGGTGCCACGCAGTGGGACTGAACCCTATGTGGTTGGGAAACAAGCTTCTTACCACAGTCATGACTGCACCTATTTAATTTTTAATTTTATTATTTAATTTTTTTTCTTCTCAATTTCAAATTTCTAATTATATATTTTGGAAAATGTGGCAAAGATAATAATTACATATATAACAGATTAATGTATTATACATGTATAATACAAAACTGCATTGACATACAAATCCCAAACCGAAGAAAACAAGCATGAGTGAAGAAAGGAAAACAAAAACAAGAAGAAAAAAGAGGAACAAGAAGAAGAAAGAAAGAAAAAGAAAGAAATAATATCAATTCATCAGTAAATGCTTTGATTGGTTGCACGCCACAAGGTTCAATGGAACCTATTGAAGCATGCCAGAAGAGGGGAGTTAATTTTGAAATGAATACAATCTAATCAAATGCATTATAAGCAGACATGCAATAGCATCCTGCCCATCAATCAATGAATAGGATTGCCATTGCAAAATGAAGGGAACTGATTTATGAGAGTGAGGTGATATTATATAATGTTATTGATGGTGAACTGAGTTCATCCATAACTCTGATTTGCAGTAAGGTATACTTGGAGGACTTATGTGCTACATACACTGTCTAGACCAGATACCATTATCTCTGCAGATAAAAAGACCCCAGTGAACTTGGGCTTTAAACCAACCATGTGATAATGCTATGTATGTTTGGATCAACTGATATATTTTCTGTAATTCCTATGTATTTTTTCCCCATTGCAGTTGAAGATATTAATTTAGCTCTGTATACAAGTTCTTTTGTGAGACTTTTGCTATGATGTAGGTAGATATTTCAACAATTCCATTCTGGTAATTGGTTTGAAATGTTTCTATTTTTATATCTTAAATGATAGCGAGATATTTGGGATTTGATGTATTCCAAGCAACTACAATTAACTTTTACGTTATACTTATTGAAATACAGACTACTTTATCTGTTAATCTACCTGTGACTCCACTGCACCTCTTATGTGGCCATAGTTTACACTGGGTGCAGTGAATGGAATTTCTTACAACTCCTTTCCTACATACTGAACAGGGCCATTTACCTGATGGCAAGAGAGTTTTTTTCTTCTTTCTTAAAAACAATAACTTTTGTCTCAGCTAGGTTAACTTTAACCCCTTTGATTCCAGGTTTTGTTTCCATACCTGGAATTTCTTCTCCAATTCTTTAAAAGATTCTGTAATGAGAATAAGGACATCAGCATATAGCAGTTCCCATAAACATCCAGTTTCGAATTTCTCTGAGAACTATAATGAATAAGAGTTGGCTGAGAACTGAGTCATCGTGAACCCCTGCGTGTATGCTAAATTCATCACTGTATTCATGGGTGACTCTCACCTTACCAACAGCACCACTGTACATGTCTTGTACAGCTCTAACAAGCCACTCCACTACTCCTAACATCCTTAGAGACCACCATATAACAACGGGAAACTCTGTTGAAAGCTTTCTCCAGGTTGACAAAGGCTAAGTACAATGGCTTACTTTTGGCCAAGTACATTTACTGTAGCTATTTCACTTTGAAGATGGCATTTGTGGTACTCTTCCCAGGTACAGAACCAAACTGCATCTCATCTAGTTTAATTCTATTTCTAATCAATTGAGGTGTGTGTGTGTGTGTGTGTGTATATATATATATATAAATTAAATATAGAGAGATCCTATTGAATTGGATGTTTAACATAACCCTTTATATATATTTAGTTGAAATTTACAAAAAAACAAGACGAAGACAGGTGTATGAACAACAAGCAGGTGTATTAGTTTGACACTCGGGAAAGTGAGAATGTCTTTTATGTTTCGAGCCTACGCTCTTCAACAGAAAGGAATAAGAGAAAATAAACAGAGAGAGAATAAAAAGCCTTGTGGATTTAGCGATCAAGTATATCTATATATTAGATATACCACCTCTCCTCACCTTAAAAAAAGATAGAAACCTTGGAAACTGAGGCTTCACTGGGCCCAACCCCACACAGTCAGGCACTTTCAAATGTTCTCACTGATGATGGGATATCCACTTCTACATTAGTGATACAATACACAATGTTACATAACTCAGAAATTCTATTGCACATCGTCTAACCTTATATATGGTATCACATGCTAACTTTACAGTACCCTGTACATTGGAGAAACAGGCTGACACCTTGCTGATTGCTTCTGGAGGCACATTCGAAGCATACTACTACATATGCCGAGTCAATCTGTCACCACCCACTTTAACACTACAGGCCATACCATCACACCTGCCAGTGTGCAGCATGCTGCATACCATAGATCAGCATTCTCAAGAAAATGGAAGGACCAATATTTGACATACAAACTTGGCATCATGTCACTGGCAGGCTTGACCAAAATATTCTACCTGCTTTATGTTCAAACTGCAGATCTGGCTTCTCACACTTACTCTACAATATTATTCTGAAAATAAACACTCATGTCATTGAAATTTCAAAGCTACAAAATAATGCTTGATTAACCCTTTTGAAACACATGATGTTTAGGTGTGTATAGCCAAAAAGACTGAATATTTTTTTCTATTGAGATACATTTACTGAAAGACAATCTTTAATTAGCTATTATACTTCAAAACCAATCATTCACAAGATTTGTTCTATCAGGCTAATGGATTGGCCTCAAAGTCCTTTCACCTTGTATCACTTGGGCTGATCAGTTGATCTGGATGTCCCAAGAGGGTTAATTCAAATCAATGTGAATAAATAAACTTTACACTGGACAGAGTAATCTGAATACTAAAGGGTTAAATGGGTGTTTTTACTTTCTTTTACACCTCCTTTTAGTTCATTAAACCATTTCTTCTATTACCTCATCTTTTCCCTTCACCTCACTCTTGATTTTGTCTGCTTCTTCTCATTCCATTATTCTTTCGTTCTTATTTCTCCCACTGTTTCCAGATCTTGTTCATATATGAAACCATGTGTTCATGCATTCTTTATCAGTTTTTTGCAGCCAGTTTTTTTTCATTCTGCCCAAAACTTTCGATCTTCCTCTCCTCATGACAAGTTCACTTTACTTGTTTTTATTGATTTTACTACATAATATAAGTTTTACTAATACATTCCAACACAGCCACTTTCATTGTATGTAAAATATTCATATGGACAAAGCATTAACATTGACAATAGAGTAAGACATTCCATTGACAAAAAATGTCATGAACTTTTACCCTTGTGTACAACAGCAACAAAAAAAAAAAAACTCTCTTTAATTCTATTTAACCTCCCACATACAGGCATCATCCATGAACAGACTACTTCAGACATACACCGTTTCAATTAATAGTAACCATGAGAACTGTCTACAAATTGAAAATCACTAACTTGTTTCTTTCAAAACAACCACACAATCACTGTATATATCAAGGATACTAACTTCTCCACATTCTCTCTGTTCATTTATCACAATCAATCAAGTCCTCAAAAGCACCAAGTATGTGCCTGTGTATGTGTGTGTGTGTGTGTGTGTGTGTGTGTGTGTGTGTGTGTGTATATATATATATAGACAGTTGCAGGAGAAATACCTAGCTAAGGATAAACCTCTGTACCTGGCTTTCGTTGACATGGAGAAAGCCTTTGACAGGGTCCCCCGATCCCTTATCTGGTGGTCAATGAGG
>NC_068996.1:27162401-27164064 GCF_001194135.2 Octopus bimaculoides | reverse complement strand
TCGAGAGTGGCCGTTTTCGTGCGGGTGACACGTAAAAGCACCCACTACACTCTCTGAGTGGTTGGCGTTAGGAAGGGCATCCAGCTGTAGAAACTCTGCCAAATTAGACTGGAGTCTGGTGTTGCCATCCGGTTTCACCAGTCCTCAGTCAAATCGTCCAACCCATGCTAGCATGGAAAGCGGACGTTAAACGATGATGATGATGATGATGATGATGTATACACATACACATATACACATAAACAGAAATATATATACAAGTGGGTACTAAAAAGTAACTGTACTGTAACTGTGGGACAAGCCTGTCATAGTTCAGGTTTCTACCACTAGGAGCCACTTGATGCAAACCTCAGGCATCAGTCTGTCAACAGACATTGTCTGCTGAGGTCTTACTGCCATGTGGTGTGTCTTTGTTTTGCAGTGCTTCTCCCCTGTTCATTGATTTTTGAGATGGCTGAAATGAAGGAATAGCATGCTTCTGTGAAATTCTGTTTTCAGCTGGGGGGAAACAGCTGCCGAAAAAGTTCTCATGCTTCAAACAGCTTACAAGGCCACTTGCAGCGGTGGCTTGTGTATAGGAACTGTGGAACTGCAGCAGCCCCTATTTCCACTCAATATTATTGATAGCATTGACAAGGCGGCGAGCTGGCAGAAATGTTAGCATACCGGGTGAAATGCTTAGTGGTATTTAGTTGGTCTTTACATTCTGAGTTCAAATTCTGCCGACGTCAACTTTGCCGTTCATCTTTTCCGAGTCGGTAAATTAAGTACCAGTTGTGTACTGGGGACGATCTAATCAACTGGCCCCCTCTCCCAAAATTTCGAGCCTTGTGCCTAGAGTAGAAAAGAATATTATCGATATCATTCAATATAACGAGTCCTTTTTTTTTAAAATTCTTTCTTTATATTTATACGTTATATAATCCTTAGCTTAATGTCAGTAGCCATCCCCTAATTTATGAGAAAAAAACAAAAAACCTTGTATAGAACTGCATGCTTCACAGTTCCAGTGACGCAGTGTTCAGCTGTTGTGCGCATGTTCATATGTCTGAGATAGGAAGCTTCACATAAGGGAGAGAGAACACTGCGTGAATGACAGTGCTGGGTGAAAGGTAGTGTCTTTTTTTTTACTCCGCGTGTGTTGTGCTTATAAACGTGTTTATATTCTTGAATGTGATGAAGTGTAGAATTAGATTATTATCCTGCTTCCAGCTTCAGTGTTGCTACCAGGATTTGAAAAATAGGGCACATTTCCCCACCTTATTTTGTGATTTAGGGGGGATTTTTGAAAAATGAGGGGGAATTCACAGTGGTGTTTAGTGAACAAATTAAACACACTACCCGGCAGTGGCTAAAACGTGGATCCATCAAGTTTATGTATAAATTTTCTTTTTATATGTTTGTTTCCTTTTACACAATATTAAAACAACGGCTAAAAATTTTCTGAAGCAGCATCCCCATTAATTTTATTTATGAGCCACCACTGGTCACTTGTTGCTTGAGGACCAACCTCATTCAAGGCGACTGTTAACCTCCCCAACAAATGAAAACATGAAAATTCATGAACTGTATGTTATATATTATATATGAAACTAAATCAATTTTACTGATCTTGGAGGACTGTCACCAAACAATTGATGAACTTGTTAACATGACTGGTGTG
>NC_068996.1:27160977-27161842 GCF_001194135.2 Octopus bimaculoides | reverse complement strand
TATATATATATATATATATATATATATATATATGCACACACACATATATATATATACACATACATACAGAATTTACAAAAAAACAAAAGATGAAGACAGGTGTGTAAACAACAAACAGGTGTATTAGTTTAATGCTTGAGAAGGAACATGAGAAAATAAACAGATGTATATATAACAATAACAATAATTCTAGGATGGAATTAATAGATATCTAATACATTGCTATGCACATTTTCACAAATCACATGATTTTGACATCAGAATCGGTATCCATGGAATTAGCACAGTATAGTCCATATTATCTAATTATCATTATCGTCCGATTATCATTATTGATTCACTTCATCAGTATCACTTGATGAAATGAATAAATGATGATGATCAACTGAATGCCCATGTATAATATAGACTATACTGTGCTAATCTTAAGGATACTGACTCTGATGTCAAAATCATGTGACTTGTGGAAACATATGTAGCAATGTATTAAATATTTATAAATTCCATCCTAGAATTATTGTTATTGTTATATTTATTCTACATTATATTGGTATAATCATGATGCAACCCTGAAAAACTGACTTACTAGTCAGTATCATTATATGGTAGCTGGCACAATGAAATTGGAGCTCTGTCTGCATACCCTTAACGTTATCATAAATGAATTTAAAAGATATATATGAATGTATACATAAAACACACACACACATATAGACTGGATGATGCGTTGTGTTCTTGAGCAAAACACTTCATCTCACATTGCTCAGCAATTACTTCAACATCTGATGCATTGGTACACCGTGTACCTGTTCAGGCAATGTTGATTTGATGGAGGGAACGAGCTAATGTACAGCACATAACTTTG
>NC_068996.1:27159675-27160389 GCF_001194135.2 Octopus bimaculoides | reverse complement strand
TTTAACAGTTAAATATAACGTTATACAGAAATGTTGACATAGGAATAAACTTCAATGATAATGGATATTAGTGTCAAAACTCTCATTTAAATTTTTGATATATAACCAAGGAGTCTACTTTAGACCTTTGGGGAGAAATCTCTTGCTATTTTGGTAGCGATTACATGTTTATCTCATCAACACATTGTGGAGATATCATTATATGAACATATATATATATATATATATATGACATTGTTTCTTGTGCTTGTGATCACTTTGGGATAGTCATTTAGACGACAATAAATGACTGACTGTTGTTTTCAAATTTTGGCACAAAATCTACAATTTTTGGTGGTGGGGTAAGTTGATACAAACATCAGTGTACAACTGGTACTTGTTTTAGTGACCCCACAAGCATGAAAGGCAAAGTCTACCTCAGTGGAATTTGAACTTAGAATGTAAAGATGGATGAAATACCACTAAATATTTTGCCTGGCATGTTAATGATCCTGCCAGCTTTGCACCTAATGGCTGATAATATTAATCAGAAGATATGATAATATCCTGAATATGCTTGGAGCTGATTAATGTTGGTTGCAATAATAATTTGCAAACATTCATGATTATAATAATTAGTCTCAACTGTACACATACATACATATATACATACGTGGCCATTGCCAGAACCGCCTGACTGGCCTCCGTAGGATTTTTGAGCAAGATCGTTGCCAG
>NC_068996.1:27159199-27159665 GCF_001194135.2 Octopus bimaculoides | reverse complement strand
AAATGAATTTAAAAGATATATATGAATGTATACATAAAACACACACACACATATAGACTGGATGATGCGTTGTGTTCTTGAGCAAAACACTTCATCTCACATTGCTCAGCAATTACTTCAACATCTGATGCATTGGTACACCGTGTACCTGTTCAGGCAATGTTGATTTGATGGAGGGAACGAGCTAATGTACAGCACATAACTTTGATCACTACAAACAGGTTTTTTGGCAAAAGCTGAATGCTCATGCATCTTCAAGAGGGGAATCCATCACACACACACACACATGCTCACAAGCACACACACATCTGTATATGAATATATATGCATGTATAATATCTAATCCATAATTATTACTGAAGCAAAATATAATTTTACTGGACTAATGGTTACAAATCATATATATATATATATATATATATTTAACTGTCAAATTCAAGTTAAATAAGTAAATTCAAATTTCTCC
>NC_068996.1:27155742-27158124 GCF_001194135.2 Octopus bimaculoides | reverse complement strand
AGGATTTTCAAGTGAGATCGTTGCCAGTGCCTCTGGACTGGCTCTTGTGCGGGTGGCACATAAAAGACACCATTTCGAGCGTGGCCGTTGCCAGTACTGCCTGATTGGCCTTCGTGCGGGTGACACGTAAAAGCACCCACTACACTCTCAAAGTGGTTGGCGATAGGAAGGGCATCCAGCTGTAGAAACGAAACTCTGCCAAATTAGATTGGAGCCTGGTGTAGCCATTTGGTTTCATCAGTCCTCAGTCAAATCGTCCAACCCATGCTAGCATGGAAAGCAGACGTTAAACAATGATGATGATGATGATACATACATTCTTACATACATCTCTATAAAGCTGCTATTCTTACTACTCTCTTGTATGGCTTGGAATCTTGGACACCCTATAGGTGGCACATTAACCAACTAGTCTTCCATTAACGCTGTTTCAGGACAATCTGTAGCTATTCACTAAAAGACAGTGTCTAATGTCAACCTATTTAGCAAGTGTAAGATCAGTGGAATTGAGAGAGCTTCCTTATGCAGTTGCATTTGCACCAGGCTGGCTATGTTGTCTGAGTGAGTGATTAAGGAATGCCCCAAATCCTCATGTACAGCAACTTGATGGTGGGCACAGGAATGTTGGTTGACTATAGCTCAGATATAAGGACAAGCTGAAGTGTAACCTCTCAGAAGTCAATATAGCATACAACACCTTTGAGAAAACAGCCTTGGAGTGAACAAAATAGAGATCATTGTGTCAAAATGATATGAGAGACTTTGTTTTAACCAGCATTAAAAGGCTTAGGGGTGTAAAGCAAAGGAGAAAAGCAACTACAGACATACCACCTGCACTGACCCATAACCCTCGTACTTGCAACAATCTGCAGGCTTCTTAGTAAATTTTTGACAAGATTCAAATGTCACATTTGATATAAGCATTATCACTGACAAAGAAACTATGGGTTGTTTGCTCCTCATACATTGAAACAAATGGGGAAGTCCATTTTTATTCTCTCCCTTTTTTTTTTTATTCTTGATCTGTTTTTCTTCTCTTAATCCTTTCTGTCAAAGAATGTAGGCTCAAAATGTAAAAGACTTTTCCATTCTTCCCAGTCATTAAACTAATACACCTGCTTGTTGTTCCTACACCTGTCTTCATCTTTTGTTTTCTGTAAATTTGAACTACACACACACATATATATAGATATATATATATGCATACATATATGTGAGTGTGTGTGTTTTAATATATATATATATATATATATATATATATATATATATATATATATATATATATATATATATATATATATATATAACTATATATATAATAATTCTTTCACATCTACTTTCCAAGCTCGCATGAGGTGGGATGTTTGACAAGATCCTGTGAATCAGAGGACAATCAGTGTTTACATTACACATCCGATGGAGCATGCTTACTTCATTTCTTTCCAGTCTTCTGTTTTCAAGGTCCATGTTTTACTATCATGCAGCACTGTAGTTCTAACATAAGCATCGTGCAATCTAATTTTTAAGCTGTGGGAAAAGACCTTTGTTGCCAACAAAGGTAGAAGTTCCCTGAACTTTCTCCATGTTCTTACTCTGGTTACTGTACTTTCAAAGCAACCATAACCCTTCCTAATTACACCTAGATAACAAAAGTTATCAACTGTTTCAAGTAAGCCATCAGAGCATTCAAGAGGACATGTTTTTGATGCATACTACTCCAGTGCATCTCTCGCATACAAAGCTTACGTTCTCAGCTAGCCTACCTGTGATTCAACTACATATCTCGTGTGTCCATAGCTTATATTGGGTATAACACATGGAGTTTATTCGTTCTCCTTTTTGCATACTGAGCAAGACCATTCTCCTGAATGTATCAAAGACCTCCCTTTCCTGCTTACTAAAACCTTTGTTTTTGCTAAGTTTACTTTAAGTACGCTCATATATCATCATCATCATCATTTAACATCTGTTTTCCATGGATTGTACAGTTTGATGTGAGCTGGCAAAGTCAGAAGCTACACTAGGCTCCAGTACATACAGACATACATACATAGAGCAATAAGAAAATAGAGGGGATAGAGGTGGTATTCATCAACTTATAGACATTACATTATGTCAATTTATTTATTTACTAAAAGGAGAATATAACAATATACATACATGTATGACATATTATGCTTTACTATATCATCATCATCATCGTTTAACGTCCGCTTTCCATGCTAGCATGGGTTGGACGATTTGACTGAGGACTGGTGCAAACGGATGGCTACACCAGGCTCCAATCTAATTTGGCAGAGTTTCTACAGCTGGATGCCCTTCCTAACGCCAACCACTCAGAGAGTGTAGTGGGTGCTTTTACGTGTCACCCGCACGAAAACG
>NC_068996.1:27146090-27153827 GCF_001194135.2 Octopus bimaculoides | reverse complement strand
TTACTATATCATCATCATCATCGTTTAACGTCCGCTTTCCATGCTAGCATGGGTTGGACGATTTGACTGAGGACTGGTGCAAACGGATGGCTACACCAGGCTCCAATCTAATTTGGCAGAGTTTCTACAGCTGGATGCCCTTCCTAACGCCAACCACTCAGAGAGTGTAGTGGGTGCTTTTACGTGTCACTCGCACGAAAGCCAGTCAGGCGGTACTGGCAATGGCCACGCTCAAAATGGTGTATTTTGTGTGCCACCGGCACAAGAGCCAGTCCAGGGGCACTGATATGTATATATATATATATATATATAGATAGATATTAATCGAAGTGTACAGTATTATATATCCATTATGGTTGATGTTACCAATTGGTTTTGCACTGGGGGTTCAACAGGGTGTTAGATATCAGTCTGATTATGTAACCTTGCACTCTTCAGAAATGGCTGTTACAGAATGGAACATGGTAACTGCTCTCTATTGTTGGAGGTGAACAGATACATTTGGTTTGTGGTTGGTGTGATATATAGGGATTCAAACCCCAAATATAAGATGTTCTGTTAAGGATCACAAATAAGCCATCACGGTTTCATGTGATTGATCTATAAATCAACCAATCAGCGTGAAGCTGTGGCATGATCTGTTTCTTTGGGTGATCTAGAATTTGTTCTCTTTTCATCCTTTAAAGACCATTTGGTGCCTAACTCAGCCAGATGGCCTTGGCAGACCTCTAAGACCAGACAGCCTCAAGCACTTGCATAGACTACCTTGGGCACTCACAGAAGGCGAACCACTAAGAAAAGAGCACCTTGGACATTCGGACAGATCATCTTGAGCAACAAACAACTTTGGACAATCAAACACGATATTAAACTTTTACAAGACTCAGTAGTTTTTTCTTCTCAGTCACCAGTTATATTACCAGCATCTTTCTTTTGTAAACAGTCAATGCAGTAAATCACGTCTAGTAATGAATATGTTAGAAGTTAAAAATTCATGAGTTTATACATGCAGCCAGCTAGATCACATGATGGTTTTGTAGGTGGAAACTGAAAGAAGCCTGTCGTATATACACACACGTGTGTGTGTGTGTGTATTTGTCCTCCCACCGTTTGACAAACGGTGTCGGTATGTGTACGTACCCACAACTTAACTGTTCGGCAAAAGAAACCGATGGATTAAGTACCAGGCTTTAAAAAAAAATGTCCTGAGGTCGTTTCATTCAACTAAAAGTTCTTCAAAGCGGTGCCTCAGGATGGTCTTAGTCTAATGATTGAAACAATCATTAGACTGCTCTCCCCACACGCACATGTAGGGAGGGCAGGGATTAGTCATGTAAATCCTGTCCATTACTAGACAAATATTTCATTTTATCGATCCCTGAAGAATGAAAAGCGAAGTTGTCTTCCGCAGGATTTGAGCTCAGAACCATAAGAAATACCAAATGACATTTTCCCCCAATGACCAAACAAACCAGTTAAATTACAATTT
Organism: Octopus bimaculoides; assembly: GCF_001194135.2. Lineage (NCBI taxonomy): Eukaryota > Metazoa > Mollusca > Cephalopoda > Octopoda > Octopodidae > Octopus > Octopus bimaculoides. The sequence goes on along the minus strand of NC_068996.1, from coordinate 27,152,338 downwards.
CTTTACATGCACACAAAGGCTAAAATAAAGGAAGAGTATATATGTAATAACATTTCCAGATTTGCCATATTTTGTTTATATCGTTTAAGTTATTTACTTCTCTTCTGTCACAGCCCTAAATTATTCGTAATTTTATGAATATTTGTTGAAAAAAAAAAAAAATCTCGAGAATACCATTTAATGCGTATTCTTCGGAGTACTTTATGTATTAGCGATTGTGTATAATTTTCGTCTCTTTGATATTTACCTTAAAGTATTATAAGAGTGTTCTCCCTTGTATCATACTTTTTTCTGAAGCTCTGTCAGTTCTCAGGTGTCTTTGCAAGCGTCTGCACACACACACACACACTCTCTCCCTCTGTCTGTCGTAATAAAATGTTTATTCCTCTTTTTCTTTGTATGGTGTTTGTCTAAAAATGGGAACAGAAACTTTGATGAGAATAGAATGTGAACGATTCAGCTGGATGAGCTGAGATAAAACTAAACAATTATGACAAATGAAGGAAAGCCAAATCTTAAATGCACATCCGAAGAAATTACGATATTGGGACATAAAATAATTTTCTGTTCCAATAAGAACTATATATGTATGTATGTGTGTGCATTCGTGCATGCATGCATACATGTATGTATGTACGTACGCACGTACGAATGTATGTGTGCGTGTATGCATGTGTACATATATATATATGTATGTACGTATGTCTGTATGTATGTTTATATGTATGTACCTACATATGTATGTAGGTATATGCATGCATATCTGTGTGTATGTTTGCATGTATATTTTCTTTTCTCTTCTTAATTTACACTTAATTCTAATTGGACACCTACCTAGTAGCAAGGTCGTAAATGAAATACTCTTTGTTTTGCTCACCATCTTTTACACCTTAAGGAAGTTTACTATTTTTTAAAATCTTGCAGATTTTTGTCATCTCAGATAATCTCGATCATTTGTAGAATATGAATTAAAGAGTCACATTCCTTCTCCAAGAACCAAAATTCAGTCATGCTTTTCTCCAGGCAGGTTGGTATATATATCCTTTCTACTATAGGCACAAGGCTTGAAATTGTGGGGGAAGGAGCGCCTGTCGATTAGATCGACCCCAGTATGCAACTGGTACTAAATTCATCGACCCTGAAAGGATGAAAGGCAAAGTTGATCTTGGCAGATTTTGAACTCAGAACTAAACGACGGGTGAAATACTGCAAAGCATTTTGTCCAGCAGGCTAACAATTCTGCCAGTGTAGGTTGGTATATATCCTATTGTTTCACTAACAATAGGTATAAAACAGGAAGAGTATCTTGGGTACTAGATTTGTAAACTCCTTATCAATTTTCCATACATGTTTTCTTCCTCCTGTATTTCCCCCCGGCTGCTTCAGTGTCACAATGCATGTTTCATATGACATAAATAAATTCTAAAGACCACAGCTACCCTCCTTGAATAAGTATAGTTAGTTTATATCTTCATTGATGTTCAACTTTCCATCAGAAAAATTGTTGGCCTCTTTCACCAGAACAATCATCATCTCAATCCAGAGTAATTTTCTGTAATTTGTTTATTGTTAATCTATATTTTTTTAATGTTGTACACATTTAACCCATTAATATATGAAAAGCTGTGTCTGGCCCACATATTCTACCAGTTTTATATTCAAACTGGCTAGATCCTGCTTCTCACAGCTTTCCTACAATGTCATTCTAAAAATATATGACCAAACCATTGAAATCTCAAAGCTATGAAATAATACATGATTAATTGAAAACAACGTGAATAATTTAACAGAATAATCCTGAATGCTAAAGGACTAATGTGAAAGTCTGAAAAATACCCACCAACACTCAGTTTAATAAAATTAACTGAACTGGCAGAATCAATAGGAAGTTGAACAAAATTCTTTGTGACATTTCTTCTGACTCATTGCATTTTGAGTTCAAATTCTGCGAAGTATCAACTTTGTCTTTCATCTTTCTGGTATCAATGTAATTGATTATCCTCCTCCCTCAAAATTGATGGCCTTGTACCTAGATGAGAAACAATTATATAAACCACTTTCAGTATTGAAAATCCATTCAAAAATACACAACAGTTGTCAACTTCACTTAAACATTTATACTATTTTGTGTCAAGAATTTTGTTGCACCAACTGCGACGTTGGTCATTGACGAAATTTCCACAAGAGTGATGAAATGAAAATTTTGACACCAAATAATAAACGTTTAAATGAAGTTAACAGTTTTTTGTATGTTTGCTAGGCAAATACAATTCTGAAATTATATAAGTAAAATAGTAAAATATTACCATATGCTCTATTTGTTACAGTAGCGACGGTGCTGTTGCTGTTGATGAAGCTAATCTATCTTCATTTAGTAGACTTATGATCAAAGATGCTCCAGCGTGACCATCGTTCTCTCTATCAAAGGTTACAATCCAATATGTATGAGGTGCATTCAAAATGTATCCGATTTTATTTTTTCTCTTGCTAAAACTAATGCCACATGGGCAAAATATTTTGGGTTGGAAGTGACATCATTCATCTTGTGCTTGCATGAAAATTTTAGTGCCAGTAGGCCATGTAAGTTCTTGGCTGTTTAGAATACAGATGTGTAGTGTGTGCTTGTCAGATTTTCATTTTCACACACACTGAGCAGAGATGATAAACCTATGTCTCATCACCAGCGATGATGGTCTTCATGAAGTCTGGGTCATGGTTTTGCACAATCCAGCATATCCTGAGTTATTTCCATACAGAGTTGCTTCTGTTGCTCCACCAGCACCTTTGGGACAAATTTTACCAACACTCTCTGCATTCATAAATCCTCCATTAAAATGAAACGTACTGATCCTTTGCTTATCCCTACTTTGTGAGCAATTTCTTGGATTGTTACATGATGGTCTTCCATAGGTATTTGCCAAACCATCTCCATCAGCCCCTCATTTTGGATTGTGGATGGCCTGCCTGAATGTGCCTTGCTCTTCACTTAGGTGTGGCAATGTTTGAAGTGGTTGTGCCATTCCTTGATCTGAGTTTTGCTCATGGCGTCATTACCAAAGGTCTGCCGAATCTTGTGTATGGTTTGAGCATGAGTATCACCAAGATTTTAACAAAATTTGATGCAAAATGTCCGGTTGCTGCATTTGGTGAAAATGAAAATCTGATAAGCATACATTACACATCTTCACCAAGGGCGTAACAGCTGGAAACTGACATGACCTACTGGTGCAAAAATTTCCAAAGTAATTTTCTTTCTTTTTTTTTTTGTGCACGAGAAAATTCCTAACTCTAGTCTACAAGTGCAGTCGTGACTGTGTGATAAGAATCTTGCTTCCTAGTCATATGATTCTTGGTTCAGTCGCACTGCATGGTATGCTGGGGGAAGTGTCTTCTACTATAGCCCCAGGCCGACCAAAGCTTTGAGTGGATCTGGTAGACGGAAACTGAAAGAAACTCGTCGTATGTATGTATCTGTGCGTGTCTTTGTCCCCTGACTACCGCTTGACAACCGGTGATGGTGTGTTTACGTCCCCATAACTTCGCCGTTCAGCTAAAGAAAACGATAGAATAAGTACCAGGTTTTAAAAAAATAAGCACTGGGGTCGATGCATTCGACTAACAGTATTCTTCAAGACGGTGCCCCAGCATGGCCGCAGTCTTATGACTGAAACAAACAAAAGATAAACGATAGGAATACACATACACATTTTAACTTCACACCACCGTGGAGAACACGTGTATAAAAGAGCGGATCTAAAGGAAACATAACTCATCTTCACTGTATCACTAATTCCTATATTTTATATATGTATATATGGTATTATATTTGTAAGTAGTGGTATGTAAAATTAAATCAAATTGTAGAACTTTTAATACGTATCAGAGAGTGTATATAAAATTTCTATGTTAAACCTTATCGTAATTTCAAAGTTGACAACAGACATTGCGGCGAAGAATTGTATTAGCTAGCGTTCACTGTAACCGGATGTTTACAACGCGTCGTCATCGATACCGAATGCGGTGCATTAACAATTATTTAAATAAAAAATTCTCCAGTGATTTCTTTCGCCAGCATAAAACTGAAAGTCATACATAAGGAAGGATCTTTGACTGCTATATATATATTAATAAATATATCCATTCTTCATAGTATCAGATACTCTCTACGCGGTCCGTTAAATCACTAGCAGACGTGTAGCAAGAAGGGGTGAGATGGTGGGTAGCTGTCCCCCCCCGCCACGAACGCAGAATATCCTCCGTCTTGGCTAGCCTCTCACGCCTGTTAATTAAAGTGTGGTTGAGTACCAAATGTGTCTTTGCATTTTGATGCGCTGATAAACCTCGACACGCACTGACCAACAAGTAATGAATTACATAATATAGAATCTAACTACCTGTCCCCACCTTTTCCCCCCACCCCAGCTCTCTCTCTCTATATAATCCTTGTATAGCTCAACCAATGAATTACTAGCAACTAAAAAACTGCACGTGAAATAAATAGGAAAGAACGAAAGGAAACGAGATTAAACTAGAAAGTTAATCCGTTGCCAAGGTTACCACGTGCGCACTTTTCAAACAAACAACTCAAGCAAGCATCCAGCTAAAACTAAAGCTAAACAACTAAGGTATGTATAATTGCATATATTATGTGCGTATTTGTGTGTGTATATATACATACGTACATACATACATACATACATATATATATACATACATACATACATACATACATATATGCACACATACACACACGGTATGTATATTTTGGTTGTCTTTCTGAAAGTAGTTGAAACCACTCTGAACATGAAACCACTCTGAACATGATTAATTTGATTAAATTTACTTATTAATTAATAACAACTTTCTCTCTGTGATTAATGTGTGTACGTGTGTGTGTACATACATCACACAGTTGTATCCTCGTTACACGAGAAAAGCCATTGCCAAGAAGATTGAAATGATTCATGATTGTTGCCATGTGATGCCCTTATATGACTTTTAAGCCCGCCCAAGCTTTTACACATTTTATTATATACATACACACGCGTTCACACATTCATACATACATACCTGCATGCATGCATGCATTCATTCATGCACGGCTGGCCATAGGGTTGCTGGCACCGAGCAAGCTGAACTTTGGTGTGTACAAGCTGACCGTCGTGAAAATTCTTTTGTCTTTGTCACGCCCTCCTCCGTGGCCCCGAGCACATGGTGCCCAGGTCAACTCTCTGAGTTGTTGGTACCTTGAGCCGGCTCTGTATGAATGCATGCATACATACACACACACACACACACACACACACACACACACACACACACACACACACACACACATATAAATGAGTAACAAAGATATATAAGTGTCAGTTCATTATGGACACTTATACGTCATTGTTACTCATATTTTACTCACCTACCCTGGAATCTGCACTTTGGAAGTTTTATGGAAAGTATCTTTCCATACTATATCCGTGGAGTAGCTGATGATAGAGGTGTGTTGGATTGTTGGTATGGCTGTTATTGCATGTGCGGAATAGTTTTATAAGACATCCAGTTGATTTATATAAAGTACATGTCTGAACAAACAAGAGCGGATTTGTCCACTAAGTTAGGACGTGTTATCTTCATACACTACAAGAATATCAGGTGGGGAATTCTCCATAGTGTTTGAGATTCACCTGATATTGTCCGAGTGTGCAGATTAGTTCGTTCTAACAAGGTACCTCAATTTAAGTACCTTATTCAACTGAATCTAAATTATGTTTTGCATAATATGTGCATATATATATATATATATATATATATATATATATATATATTAATAACCAGAGTACAGAAAACACACAGGCCACATAGAGAACATTTTCCTTCATCAGCTGCCCCCATTCTAACACAGGCATTTCGAAGAGTTAGAGCAGAACGCATTGTTAAAATGGCTCTTCCCACGGACCACAAATTAAATTTGTATACAGAAATTAAATTTGTACGATTGAGGAATGTAGTGGTGGACAGAAAACAAGACAGGAAAACAAACGGAAAAGAAAACAAGACAGGAACTTCTATGCTGTAGTAGAGGCAACATGTTCTTTGTCTATCTCCTTAACTTCTTGGAGATTTCAGGTGTAATTATACTAATGTGTCCATCTGTTCTAATTTAATTAAATTCCATGTCTTTGTGCAGCCGAGGATTGCTCTGCATTTTAAAATTGATGTAATGATTGCATTGTTCAATTAAATGGAGTTGC
>NC_068996.1:27143744-27144778 GCF_001194135.2 Octopus bimaculoides | reverse complement strand
CATGGACTGAGCCCTCAATTAAGACTTTGGAGATTAAGTTCAAATCATTTGAGAACTAGTACATGTTTTCTATATTGAGCATCTGTAAACCTCACATAATGACTGTGTGTGTGTACACACACATGCACACACACACACACACATACATGAGGAGATACCCAAAAGAAGCCAGAATTTTGCAATGTTATTTTATTCACTTAGTTTACACTTTTATTGCCTTGAAGGTAATCTCCATTTGAAGCAATACATCAGTTCAGAAGCATTATCCACTTTGCAAAGCAGTGCTGGAACTCTTGCGAAACGATGCCTATTAATAGCTCTATCATTTTGTTCTTCACCTCTTCCACATCTGCAAATTCCATAGCACCAGCTTTTATCACCAATGATGACCTTCAAAAAAAGGTCTGGATCAACTTCCAGCCGTTTTTTCAGTTCAAGACACACATTCAGTTGTGACTGCTTTTAATCTTCTGTGAACAAGCGAGACACAAATTTTGCTGCAACTCTTTTCATTCACAGTTCCTCACTCTAAATTCGTTGGCAAAAGCTCCAGGACACACCAGTCATATCAACAAGTTCATCAGTTGTTTGGTGGTGGTCCTCCAAGATCAGTTCATGAATGTTTTCATTTGTTCAGGAGGTTGACGGTTGCCCTGCCATGAGGCTGATCTTCATGTAGCAAGTGACCATTCCTAAAGCGTGAAAACCACTGGTAAACTTGTGTTTTGCTCATAGCAGTGTCCTCATAAGCTGTTTGAAGCATGAATGATAACTGTTTGGTTGCCGTTTTCCCCAGCAGAAAACAGAATTTCATGGAAGCACGCTGTTCCTTTGTTTCAGCAATCGCAAAAATCACAAACATGGGAGAAACACTGCAAAGCAGGATAGCACGACCCCACTCAATGCTGCTGTTCAGCAGACTGATGCTTGAGGTTTGCATCAAGTGGCTACTAGTGGTGGAAGCCTGAACTATAATGTTCTTGTCCAACAGAGAACGTTTCTGATTACTTTGGGGTACCTCCTCGTATATATAT
>NC_068996.1:27143470-27143734 GCF_001194135.2 Octopus bimaculoides | reverse complement strand
TATATATATATGTAAAAACATTGAATTATATTTTTATCCTTTAATTTGGAGGATTCCAAAAAAGATTTCTAATATAGATTCTTCATATTTTGCTGGTAGCTTACTGGCGTAAGTTTGCAAATATGAAAATGATACTTGTGGAAAAACTTTCTTATAAGGATAAATATGAATATCCGAAATTATACTCTGTTATTTCCTTTACCAAGTCCTTTGTAAAAAAAGATTTTCTGTTTATACTTCTTGCACTGAAGAGAACAGTGATAT
>NC_068996.1:27142445-27143370 GCF_001194135.2 Octopus bimaculoides | reverse complement strand
CTAATGTAATTATTATAATATAAATTTTAGCATAATTTCCTGTTGGAGAGTGTTTAATACCAAACTCCAAATTTACAATAAAGTTCTTATTGACAATGCGATTTTATTAAACGATTATAATATTATATTTCGAAGAAAAACATTAAATATATTATCAATTGTAAGATATACTCGATCTTATACGGATTTTCTGTTGAAGTAACGGTTTTCCCCAAAAGTGTTCCACTTTTAGCAATTCCAAACTTTTAGTTGTGCCCTTTGGCACCATGAGATAAAGATAATATGGGATACCAACGTAAAACTATAGAAAGACGGCGGGGTTTTCCGATTTCCTTCATTATCAGATAGGGTTTTCCAAGTCCCAAACACTACCCTTTGAAATTGCATGTGTTAAATATTATAAAATGTAATGACAATTATGAATGAAGTTAATTAGAAAAACTTGTAATTTCTTACCTGTCGTTTCATTTCATCATACAACCAACGTTTTACCTCGAGTACCTAACATTCATTTTAGTTTTCCTTTAATATAATTCAACATTCATCCAAACAAAACTGAAAACAGTTAATTGTATCCTTTCAGATATTTACTTTTTCTTTTAAATGAGAAATGACTTATGCATAACAAAACTCGCTTAAACGAATCTAGAGATGAAAGACAATAATCTATATGATGATAATGATAATAATAATTTTTTCTAATATCAGCAGAAGGCTTGAAATTTGGGGAAGAAGGTTCATCGATTAAATCAATTTACTCAGTTGATACTTAGGGACCACGAAAGGATGAGAGGTAAAATTAACCTTAGCGTGATTTGTTCTGAAAACGTTATGATACGGAAGAAATGCCATTAAGCATTTTGTGTGGGATATCCTTCTGTTTAAGGAACTATATTTAGGTTGGTCTTTTAATAGGAGCCTAAAT
>NC_068996.1:27139074-27141908 GCF_001194135.2 Octopus bimaculoides | reverse complement strand
ATAAACAATTTCCTGAATTGTTATGTGTTGCTCTGTATTGAATATTCAGTGAATCTTCTCAATCAGCTCTTCATTTTGACATGTGGGTGGCCTGCATGAGTGTGCCTCATTCATCACTTAAGTGTGGCCAAGTTTGAAGTGGTCGTACCACACCTTGATGCCCATGGTATCATCACCAAAGGCCTGCTGAATCTTGTGTATGGTGTGAGATTGAGTATCACCAAGCTTTTCGCTAAACTTGATGCCAATATATTTCTGCTCGATGTGTTCGGTGAAAACGAAAATTCAACGAATGTGCACTACATATCTGTACCCTAGGTGCAACAGCAAGGAACTGACGCAGTTTACGGGTGTGAAAGTTTTCAGGCATACACTAGACGGGTGCGTCACCGCATCCCAAAATGATGTTGCCCACGTGATATTAGTTTTGTCGGGAAAAAATAATCTTATACTATTTGAACGCACCTAGTACACACACACATACGTATACAAACGTATGTATACATCTCTATGTATATGTATATAGATAGATAGATAGATACAATATAAATGAATATATGTGTATATATATATATATATATATATATATATATATATATATATATATAGATCATCATCATCATCATTATCATTTAATGTCTGATGTCCATGTTGGCATGGGTTGAATGGTTTGACCAGGGCTGGTAAGCTGAGAGGCTGCATCAGACTCCAGTCTGATTTGCTGTGATTTCTACTGCTACATGCCCTTCCTAACGCCAATCATTCTGAGAGTGCAATGGCTGCTTTTGCATGACGCAAGTATCTTTTACGACAATGATTTCACTTGGATTGATGGGTCTTCTTCTCAAGTACAGTATATTGCCAAAGGTCTCTGTCACTTGTCATTGCTTCTGTGAGGCCCAATGCTTGAGAGGTGCTTTTTACATGAATATATTCATTCCAATCTAGATCTCACTCAATGTCTTGTACTCACACACAAGCCATGCATCCTATTCTTCTCAGACACCAATCACCAGCCCATCTCACTGGTACAGGCTACACTTACTATTTTATGTCACCCTGATAGGTGGTGTCTGTGCTTACATAGACACCTCTCTTACCTGTCTCTCACCTTTCTCACTTGCATATGATTAGTAGTGATACACAGCTACTCTGTATCACAATTTCCTTGTTGGTTTTCAATTACTGCTAGCCTCTTTGATTATTTTATAATTTTCACACTGCCATTTTGTGACATCAGTCACTGATTCCAGTGACATTCTCCATAATATTGATAGGGTGAGTTGGCCTCTACCAGCTGTGATGGAGTGAGCATTATAGATGAGTATTAATTTTTTATACGAAATTAGCATGCTAACTTAATGCATCTTGTTCAGAGTGGGGAGGGTTTTCTTTCCTGTCAATACAAAGAGACTATTTGCTTTTGTGGTTAAGGAGTTTATGACTCCTATTTCTAGCAATGCTGGTGCTCACTGCACCATTGTCACTCTTAGTGATGGTAAATTATTTCCTTGTTGGTTTTAAATTGCTGCTAACCACCTTTATTGTTATATATATAGAGGGTGTTTCAAAACTCTATGTCATATTCTGAGAACTGTTATATCATGAACCACAAATGGTAGCATGATTAAACTGGTACCATTTAAAAGCTAAAAGTGTCAAGTTTTCTTCTGTTAATTTAATTTAAATTTAATTAATTAAATTAAATTAAATTTTGTTTTTTGTCTCTTTTCAGATCAAATGATGTCATTTTGTATCCTAGTATGCTATAACTGAATCATGGACACGTGTTCAATGCAAATGTCATACAATGTTTACCAAGCAGGCACCAGACAGACGTTCCATTTTGAATTGGCACACAAAATTTAAGGAGGTGGGGTGTTTGTGCCCAGCAAAGAGAACAGGATGCCCCTCAACTTCAGATGATATGGTACAACAAGTTCGGCAAGCCTTCCAGTACAGCCCCCAGAAATCAGTCAAAATAGCCGGTTGAGAACTTTAGATCCCATCAACAACTGTTTGGGGCATCTTAAGGAGACGGCTGCAGTTCACACCATACAAGCTGCAATTGGTTCAACAGTTGAAGGACACTGATGAACCTGTTTGCCATGAATTTTGCACAGGGACTTCCTGTTCTCTTTGTTGGGCACAAACACTGCTCCTTCTTAAATTTTGCATACCAATTCAAAATGGAATGTCTGATAAACGCTGTATGAAATTTGCTTTGAGACATATGTCCATGATTCAGTTTTAGCATATTCTAGGTTGCAAAATAACTTTTCTTGTTTTATGAATGATATTACTTGATCTGAAGAGACAAAAAAACAAAATTAGATTAAATTAAAATTAACAGAAGAAAATTTGACACTTTTAGCTTTTAAATGGTACAAGTTCAATCCTGCTACCATTTGTGGTTCATGATATAAGAGTTCTTAGAATGTGACATAGACTTTTGAAACACCCTGTATATATATATATATATATGATACTATATATATATATATTTTGTTGTTAAATGCTTGAAATGCGAGACTAGTAAAACAGCCAACAACTGATGAAGGGTCGTTCTTTATGTTGTTTGTTTTGTCTTCCATTTGTGTCTTTTGTTGTTCGAAAGAATAGTTCATGTTCTATGATGTACTCATGCTTCGTACTTATTTGTTGAACATGTTTCATGATGTCCTGTGTGCACATATGCACACACACACACACACACACACACACACACACACACATATATATATATATATATACATATAGATGTATGTACATATACGTATGTATATATGCATATATATATGTTATTATTATTATATGATACTATATATATATAT
>NC_068996.1:27134806-27138182 GCF_001194135.2 Octopus bimaculoides | reverse complement strand
ACACATATATTTATATATATATATAATACTCTATATATATACTTATATATATTTATATATATAATACTCTATATATATATTTATATATATAGAGTCAACTTAGCTAAAGCCAAAGTCTTAATAAGTAGAAAGGCAGACAAACCACAAATCCCTTCAGGTAGATGGCCCTGCTGAATCTGTAGAAAAGGCGTAGGTTGAAACTCCATAAGATGTAACTAGTGTAAGCTATGGACACATCAGAGGTGCAGCAATATCAAAGGAAGGCTAACTGGGAAGATATTTTTTGTATGTGGCAAATGCTCATGTGCTATAAACACTGAAAATGTGCAGAGAACAGCTTCTGTCACATTCCAAGGAGAAAAACTACAAGCAGTTGATAGCTTCCATTATCTAGGTGACCAAATCAGTAGCAGAAGTGGATGCTCTGTAAGTGTAGCTACTAGAATAAGAACAGCCTGGGCAAAATTGAGAGAACTCCTACCTCTGCTGGTGAGAAAAGGCTTCTCGCTCAGAGTAAAAGGTAGACTGTATGACGCATGTGTACAAACAGTCATGCTACATGGCAGTAAAACATGGGCCGTGACTGCTGAGGACATGCATAAGCTTGCAAGGAATGAAGCCAGTATATTCCGCTGGATGTGTAATGTCAGTGTAATGTCTGAGTGTAAATGCCCTGAGAGAAAAGTTGGATTTAAGAAGTATCAGATGTGGTGTGCAAGAGAGACGACTGCGCTTGTATGGTCATATGTTGCGTATGGATGAGGACAGCTGTGTGAAAAAGTGTCACACCCTAGCAGTAAAGGGAACCTGTGGAAGAGGTAGACCCAGGAATACCTGGGATGAGGTGGTGAAGCATGACCTTCGAACATTTGGCCTTACCGATGACTAATGACCGAAACTTTTGGAGATATGCTGTGCTTGAGAAGACCTGACAAGCCAAGTGAGACCATAGCCTGTGGCCTATGACAGTGGGTGTAACCAGCCCAAGTGAAAATCAAATCAAAATCGTTGACGTAGCCGATGACAGTACTGCCTGATTGGCACTCGTGCCAGTGGAACGTTTACAGCACATTGGTGTTGGCAGTGGTGGTGGTGGTGGTAACAATGATGATGATGATGACACAAATGTGGGATAGATTGTAAGATTGCTTAAACATGTTTGTAACATTTATAGTAGTTCTGAAACTAGATGTAATGAATGTTACCAGGAGATATACTGAATGAAATAAACATTATGATTGTAAGCTTAAGAGTTTTTACTTTGCAATCATGTGCTCATCTATGTTCAGCCTCACTGTGTAGGGCCTTGGGTAATTGTCTTCTATTATAGTCGCAAGTTGATAACCTTGTGAGGGGAAACTGTGCAGAAACCCATACTGTGTGTGTGTATGTGTGTTTGTGCATATGTGTGTATGAGTTGTGCATGCACTTATATGCATGTATATATATGTGTGTGTTTGTGTGTGTGTGTGTGTGTGTGTGTGTGTGTATGTATAAGTGCACATATATGAACCAGAAATTAGAGTAATGAAATCCCGTAGCTAAAAATGCTATTGTTCACCAAAATAAAAATAACTAGATAAACACAGATTCATATATATATATATATATATATATATATATATATATATATATATATATATATATATACACATACACACACACATACACATATAAAATCCAGAATGAAACATGCACCATGCTCTAGAATGGTTAACCTCTTTGTTACTATATTTCTCTTGAAATCTACTGCCTTTGTTTTAGTTAACTTTGAAAATGCTAAAGAATTTAGTAACAATTTGGTCATAATTAAAAGCTGGTTTTGAGAACATAAATTACTTTGAGAAAGTTTTAATTTAGATCACTTTAACCCTTGTGTTATTGTGTTTCCATTGAAATATACTATCATTGCTTCAACTAATTTTGAAAAGCATGAACAATATTTTGTAAAATAGCTTTGTTTGGAAGATAAACTAGTATAAAATTTTGATGGGAAGTTTTAATTTAGATCACTATAAAATAAGAAGGTTGTAACATAAAACCAGGAGCAATGGTTTCAGGTGAGTTGGTATCAAAAGGTTTAAATATTGATGTGTTAGCAGCCATATTTATTGTTCAACAGTGCAAAGTGATTTATGACTGAACATCTTGATTGAAAATGAAAACCCGAGGTTAAAACCCTGTATGTCAGAAACAAGAAACAATTGTGCTTATTGTGCAATATCACAATACAACAAATTCATTGGGAAAAGGATGTTGTTGACTGAATTGGTTTGCAGTATATGACTAATATATTAATATTATTGAATACACAGACACACTAGAAGAGGGAGACCGAGGATGACATATGTTGATGTCCTAAGGATAGACACTGGTCTCTGAGAGACACAGGACATGGCAGCAATGATGGGGGACAAAGACCGCTGGAGAGAACTTGTCCATGGATCTTTGGAATTTTACCCATCCTGGATAGAAAGATATTTCAGTTATTGACTGACTCCCTTCTCTCACACTATTATCTCAATTCAGGTATAAATCCACCCCACCGTCCTTGGGGTTTGTGGTCTTGCAAGTTGCACAGCAACATCACTAGTGCTGGTGCAATGTCAAAAGTACTCAGTGTAGACTGTAAAGTGATTGGCGTTAGGAAGGGCATTCGGCCATAGAATCCATGCTGAAGCTGAAACTGGAGTATGATGCAATCCTGTGGCCCATCGAATCCTGTCAAGTCATCCAACCCATGTCAACATAGAACATGCATATAGAAAGATGGTGGTGGTGGTGGTGATGGTGATGATGGTGATGATGATGATGATGATGATGATGTTGATGTTGTTGTTGTTGATTGACTCCAAAAAATGTGAAAGATAAACAGACTTTGGTGGCATTTGAACACAGAACATAATGGGGGTGTAAATAAAAGCACTAATGTACTGTGTAAATACTAGTCAAGTGAGTGATAACGTATTCGATGTGGTGAGCATAAAAATATTAGAATTAATTAATTATGAAGTAAGGAAAAAAATAGATATACTGTATCCATTTGAGTACAATAGACTCTTGAATATAATGACTTCCCCCTATCTTCTAGCTTAAAGTCAGTAATGTATTTTGTCTGCTTACATAGTGCAACTTATAATAAGGGTAGAGAATGAAAATGTTTTCACATCAGGCAATCCTCAAAATTTATGCATTTTAGATTTGCACGTCTTGAGATTTTGAAAGACTGAGGTGTATGAAATTTGAACAGACAAATCTTGAGCAATGCCTGTATGTATGTGTGTGTGTGTGTGTGTGTGTGTGTGTGTGTGTATATATATATATATATATATATATATATATATGCGAGATCGTTGCCAGTGCCCCTGGACTGGCT